>NC_043712.1:4143137-4237942 GCF_006229205.1 Suricata suricatta | reverse complement strand
GCCCGAGCGTCCCGTCTGGGAGGCAGCGCCCCCTGCCGGCCCGGAGTCTCCACTCCAGGTCGAGGCGCCGACCTGCATCCTGGCCGCGCGGAGCCTGCATCACCCGCCGGGCTCCGCACGCACCAGAGGCCTGACGTAGACCCCACCCAGACTCAGCGGCCCCGCCCACCTGGCCTCACCTTCTCACCGGAGGCACACCGCCCCCAGCGAAGCCGGAGCGTCCGAGCCACGGCTTGGGACTGACACATTCGCCCCCATCATGCAGGACTCGGGGTCCTCTGAGGGCAGCAGTGTCCTCGCCAGAGGCTGGGAATGACCCCCCTCCCCAACCTCTACCGGGGCTGGGAGCCTGTCCTGACCCTCCTCCCCGAGATACATCACCTCCTGCTGGGCTGGAGTCTCAAAGGCGGGACCCTGGACTGACATCCCCAACCCAGAGTTCCATGGCCTCCCTTGGGCCCAGAGCCCGGCATGTCCCCTGATACAGGACACACTGCCCCTCTCCAAACTCTAGCCTCCATGCGGGAACCAGTCACTGACCCCACCCGGGGTTCAGAGCCCCATGCTAGCCCACAGACCCCGCAAAGGCATGAGAACAACCCCACCCCCCCACCCCATCAGCCCCTGCTAGCTGAGTCAGCTGGTCAGGTCTGGGCTTGACTCCTTCCAGACTCTGTGCTTGCTCCCTGCCATCGCAAGGGGCTCCAGGCTTTGGACTGCTCTGCCCTCACCTGCCCTCCCCATCTGACCCTCAGCACCCCCTGAGGGCAGGAGCCACCTGGCCAGCCTGGCCCCACCCAGAGCTCAGTGTCTCCAAAGTCTCAGACCCTCCATCCATGCCAAGGCTTGGGCCCAACCCATAGGACAAGATACCCCCCTGCCTGGCTTACTCAGTGGATCCCCAGCTGGGGACTGTTTATGCTTCCGCCAGTCTGAGCTCAGGTGCGGACCTTTTCTAGCACGGTGATTAGTTAAGCAAAGGTCATTGATTTAAGAATCAAGGACCCTGCTAGGGCCAGGCACTGTGATGGGCGCTGCTGTCCCATGAAAATGCACATGATCAGTTCTTTCCTCCAAAGAGTTCAAACTTGGAGAGGCAAAGTTAAATCAGATGATGCACGAATACATCTCAGTAACAATATTCCTAACGCAAGGGATGTTCACCTATGGAAAAATCTCCCTGCTCACTGTTCTTGGCCCGAGGTCAAATACAGAAAAGTAACACAAAACCAACTCAACTAGTTTTCCCTCCTGTTTCCCTCGACGCAGGTAAATCAAATAATCTGGTGATGAGGACAGTTTTTGGGAGAGGTCCAGGGAGAAGGAAGGGGCGGCTGATGTGGCAAGAGATTCCGGTTTCCAGCCTCCTGGATCCTCGGATGGGTTTACTGATCCTGTGACTGATGGCAGCCACATTTCCAGAGTGGTCTGGGAGTCAAAGGCAAAGCCAAGGATTGACAAATTCACTTCTCTTTCCGAGCTGATGAACGGCTGCTCGGACCCAGAGCGGCGCTGCTCAGCTCTCTTAGCACCTGCAGGAAAAACTGGCCCCTGGCCCCAGACGCCTCTCCCCAACACTCTCAAAGTGTGCACCCAATCCTTCTAGGCTTCTGAGCCAAGGAGGGCCGCCAGTATTTTAGGTCCAAAATCCTTAGCACAAAGTAGAAAATGAGACTCAATAAGTAGTAAGCCCAGTCAGGGGTTTATGAGAGTAAAACCAAGTGTATTTAATAAATCATGACATAGCAGATGGTGAGGGCTTTTCAAACAAGAGTACTTTATGAATGGGCCTTCCTTAACAAAGGTTATTCATCAAACGTGTCTGTAGCTATGACAGAACACACAGGTTCACGAGGCGAAAGACACCTCCGGGCCTTCTCTCACGCTGCGCTTTCTGCCACGTTCTCTCCCTTCCGGTCCGCCTGGCTGCTGCTTCCGGGTCATCCTCCGCTTCTCCATCTATCACTTCTCCAGGGGAGGGGGACCCCTCCTGCTGCCCCCAACGGGCCCAGCTCCCTGTCCTGGTCGGGATGCTTGACTTCATGGTCAGAAACCCAGCTCAGCTTGGTTAGAGCAGAAGGGATCTGTTGGACGTCGCAGATAGCAATGCAGGGATATGGCCCGGACGACACAGCACCTTCTGGGCTCCGAAGCCACGCGTTGCCCCTCTGGGCTGGGTCTCTTCTCCGGTGGCCGAGATGTACACCAACAGACTCCTTAGACTAGTCTGGGTCACTTGACTATCCTGGACCAGGGCCCGCAGGGGAGCGGGGCAGAATATGTAAATTGGCCGCGTCTGCACCCAGCGCCAGAGAGCTCTGTGTGGGTGTGTTGAGCCGACACCGGGGACAAGGGAGGGGTGGGCGCTCCAGGCAATGCCGGCCAAGACACACCGACGAGGCAGAGCCAGGACGTCCGCCTTGCCCCCAGATGGCTGAGGGCCTCCTGGGAGGCCGTGTGTCTCCTTCCGAGCACGTGTCTCGCTCTCGTTCTCTGGTTTCTTGGATCTGTGTGACGCCTTGTCCCCTTCAGGACGCTGGGAGTCCCCGCAGGCGGGGTGGACTCATTTGTCATGGACTTTAATGGACAGAGGTGACTCGGTGGCGACAAGGGGAGGCCGATGCCATTGGAAGAACGTATTACCTGCGTTTCCTGAAGGGAGGAGCACATCACACCAGGCGGGGCGGCGTGAGGAGCACTCAGGGGGGCGGGGGCGGCAGGAGGGGGGCGGGGCAGCAGGAGGGGGCGGGGCAGCAGGAGAGGGGCGGGGGCAGCAGCAGTTAGGGGAGAGCGTAGGCGGGGCTGTGCCGGGGGATCTTCGGGAAAGGCGGGCGGGGCCCAGCGAACGGTTTAGGGCTGCCTAGTGGGAATCATTCCGACGGGCTCCGGGAAGTAGGGGCGGTCTCCAGGCGCCTGGCCCTGGGATGACCTAGGGCAGGGGTACTGGCTTGGGGTGCGAGAGGTGTGGCAAGGTGTGTGTCCTTTCCCATCTCTGAGAACCGGCTAGCCCTGGGAGGGCAGGCTCTCCCAGGCCGGCAGATTTTTAAGATGTCAAAACACAAGACAGGGGTTTTCCGGGTGGCTCCATCGGTTGAGCGTCCGGCTTCAACTCAGGTCATGATCTCACGGTTCGTGGGTTCAAGCCCCGCGTCGGGCTCTGTGCTGACAGCTCACAGCCTGGAGCCTGCTTCAGATTATGTATCTCCCTCTCTCTCTCTCTCTCAGAAATAAATAAGCATTAAAAAAAAAAAAGCACAAGACAAAGAAAACAGAAAGCATCATCAGTGCAGGGACCACATCTGGCTTGTCTACCGGGGCACCGGCTCCGGCACAGGGAATCTCAGCCTGTGTCTGCGCCTGAGCGGCAGGGCCCTCCCCCCACATTCCCAGAACGACAAGCTGGCTGGCCACTGGGTAGTCTCCCCCTCCACGGTGGGAGGGACAGCTGGGCAGGTGGCAGGGCTGCTCAGTGAGCCCACCCGAGGTGCAGCCCTTTCCCAAAGGGTCACGTTCTCTTCTTGGCAAATGCAGATGACATTCAGGGTAGGGATCTAGATCAGGGAGTGTTTGGTCACACGTTACAGACATCTATTCAAATTTTTAAAATAGATATACTCGTATTTGAGAGACAGAGAGAGAGAAAGGGGGGAGGAGCAGAGAGAGAGGGAGACACGGAACCAGAAGCAGGTTCCAGGCTCCGAGCTCTCAGCACAGAGCCCCACGCGGGGCTCAAACCCAGCAAGGTCACGACCTGAGCTGAAGACTGACGCTTAACCGACGGAGCCCCCCAGGCGCCCCGCCCACGTTCTAAACGTGGCGTCTCCCGGACTGACCCCAGCAGCTCAGACAAGGATCGGCTCCGTGTGTCTTTGGCCTTTTCTCCCCCAGTGGGGATTCGGGCCAGTGAACCGGCTTCTTGCTCTGAGGGCTCAAACGCTGGTGTGACACAGGTGCCTTTCACTAAGCACACGCAAGGTAACCCCCAGCCTGAGAACCGGGTGAGCCCAGGATGGCGGAGCCCGCAGAGGAAGCCTGCCGGTGTGAGAGGCCTGGCCGCTGCCATTTCCTCAATCAAGTTGGTAAATGTTACACATGGCCTGTTGAATGAGGAAATTGTGCAAGAAACGTAGTAAACAGCAAACGGCACAGGCGCAGGCGCACACGCGCATCTCTTCTGCCCCCTAGTGACCGTTTCGAATTCTAAGCTCCATTTGCTAAAAGTCGTTTTCAAAAAGCAACTACTATCATTTTATCAGTATTTAAGTGTTAATCACAGAAAGCATGTGTCATTCCTAGGAAAAATAACAGAGACAAAGAAAATAAAAGCGGAAGTCTCCCTTTCACTCATGGGAGGTAACAATTTTAGTGGATATCCTTCCAGACTTTTCCCTTAATGTTTATTTATTTATTTGTGGGAGGAGGGCAGGGAGAGAGAGGGAGAGAGAGAATCCCAAGCAGGCTCCACGCTGTCAGCACAGAGCCCTACGAGGGGCTGATCTCACCACCATGAGAGCATAACCTGAGCTGAAATCAAGGGCCAGATGCTTAATGGACTGAGCCACCCAGGTGCCCCCCACCTCGATTTTTCCCTTCTAAAAATATATCCAGGCACACATTTGTGGGTTTTTATATGAACGGTTTGAGTGTTACATGTCAGGTTTCACGGCAGAGGCTGGCTGCATGCTCACGGAGCCCCTCTGCTGGGCATATCTACGGGACCTCTCCCAGCCTCCCCCCTTGCCGTTCAGGTTAGCCTCCTCTTCAAGCTCCAGACAAGGCGATGTGGTTGAAATAAAGATTCCCACTGCCATGCGCGACCCATAAAACTCCCCCATGCCTGACCCTCTGCTCTTTCTTCTTGTTCTGCTGTGAAATGTTGACAACGAGAACAGTCTGGGTCCCTGAGTGGCTGCCCGGAGCAGAGCAGTGGCTCCTCACACGGGCTCGCACAGGGGTGAAGGGTTGTGACATGAGCCAGAAAGAAAGCTAACTGAGTTTCTCTAGCACGGAACCTACCCTGTCCGGTGCAATCTGCAACTTGCATTTTTCACTAAGTCATGGAGTAAACACCCTTCATGCCAGTACCTAGGCATCTGATACTTTTTAACAGTTGTAGAACAGGAATTGTGGGGATGTATCAAAATGTATTTAATCATTCCCCTCTGGATGAGTCCTTACCTTGTTTCCAATTTTCTTTATTGTAAAGTGGGTCATGGGGATACATTGTAAACTGTAGTAAATATCAAGGTCGGTCTATCCGGTGCACATTCGTGCCTGTATTTCTGTAGGGCAGGTTCTTATTTCCTATCATTTTAGATAAGGACCCAGAACCACAACAACCTGGGCAGTGAAGAAAGATCTGGAATAATTATATTTGGTTATGGCATGCATTCATGGAGGTAATAGAGTGCAGTGTTTAAGATCTTTGAAGAAAGAAAGAAGCAGGTCCAAGTTCTGGCCCTGCTGCCTGCTAAGCAACCTTGTACAAGTTGCTTCACCTCCCTAGGTCTCAGTTTTACTGATCTGTGAAATGGGGTAATACTAGCGCCTGCCTTATATTGATGTTGTATCTGCACCACGGGGATAATAAAACAGGGTTGTGAGGGCCTACTTCATAAGGGGGTCGAGGTTAAATAATGAAGGAAGGAAGGACAGTGAGCTTAAGGGATGATACAAACGAGAAAAGTCTTACAATTGCCCCTGTGCGATGCCTAGAGACGGTTTCCAGGCTGCGGTTCAGGGAGGGGTACCCAGGCAGAGAGTGGTGGACTCCCTGGGTCGAAGAGACAGAGCTGCGAGTCCAAGGAGTCCACAGTAGGCAGAGGTCCCAGGACAGAGCAGCGGAGAGGGGAGGTGCAGGCGCAGGTGGCCCCGGGGCCATCTCTGTAGAGCTTAGTGTGGGGTAACAGCTCAGACTACGCTTCCTGAGACCGTCTGCTCCAGAGGAAGGGGCAGGAAAGGGCTCTGCCACACGTACCCACTTTCTCCTTCCAGACGCACCAGCAGCTCCTCCTTCCCGGGGGTGCGTGGCCAGAGAGGCCAAAGCCAGGTGGGCTCCCTCCATCCAGAAGGAGAGAGTGGAGCGAGAAGGAAGGAGAAGCAATACTGCGACACCTGAGTGGCTCCGTCAGTTAAGCATCTGACTTTGGCTCAGGTCATGGTCTCGTGGTTCATGGGTTCGAGCTCCGCGTCGGGCTCTGTGCTGGTGGTGTGCAGCCTGCTTGGGATTCTCTCTCCCTGCCTCTTCTCTGTGCTCTCTCTCTCTCTCTCTCTCTCTCTCTCTCTCAATAAACTAAACACACACACACACACACACACACGCCTCTGCTCTCCTTCACTAAGCCACCGGCCACACGTGGCACATTCTGTCCTCAGCCCCTTGGGCTTTCCTCTCCTGCTACCACTGGACCTTTGCACATTCTGTTCCCTTTGCTAAGGACACTCTTCCCCATCCTCCCCCACCTCCATCCTTGTCGAGATGGCCCTTCTCATCTTTCAGGTCTCACTCAAAACGCGACCTCTGAGAATTCCACTGCTTTGCAACTCATCACCCAGCAAAGGCAGGATCTTATCAAACAGTAAATGCATCCCTTTAACATGTACAGTGTGATAAGCTTAAAAAAATGTTTATTCATTTTTGAAAGAGAAAGAGGGATAGAGGGTCAGGGAGAGAGGGAGACAGAGGATCTGAAGCAGGCTTTGCGCTGACAGCAAAGAGCCTGATGTGGGGCTTGAACTCACAAACCGCAAGATCATGACTTGAGCTGAAGTCACATGCTTGACCGACTGAGCCAGCCAGGCGCCCCCTCCAACATGATGAGTTTTGATGGATGTGCACACCCACGAAATCCCCACCAACAATCACAATACAGGATGCTTCCCTCGCTTCCGGAGGTTTCCTCGTGTCCTTGGCAGTGGGTCCGTTCATCCACATCAGTCCCAGGAAACGGCCATTCTGCTTCTGTCAGATTCCTTTGCATTTTCTGTTTTATAACAGAATCTTTGGCCATGTCTCAATCTTATTATTTCTTGTTTGCTTTGGGGGCAAGCATGTCAGACACACAGGGAGAGCATCTTGTGTACATTTGCTCAGTGCACAACACCTGACACGTGACAGGTGTGCGGTGAATCTTTGTTGAGTAAGCCAACAGTAAGCGGTCAGGTAGCATCTGGGAGACTTGATTCTCCGTAGCCAGCCAGGAGAGCAAGAGGGCGTGCCAGCACAAAGTTACCTTCTGGGACCCCCCTGTTTTAGGGGGTCTAGTGACCCCTTGCCCTCTCTGGCACCCCATGCTCTCCCCTCACCCCGGGCCAGCAGGTGGGCCCACATTTCCCAGCACGCAGCTTCCCTCTGGAAGTCAAGTTATTCTTCTTTTGTTTAAAGTGGTGGTAAAACACACATGGCGTAACAGTTACCATTGTAAATGGTGCTACTTAAAATATTTTTTTATTGTTTACTTATTTCTGAGAGAAAAAGACAGAGAGACAGAGCACAAGTGGTGGAGGGGCAGAGAGAGACAGAGACACAGAATCGGAAGCAGGATCCAGGCTCTGAGCTGGCAGCATGGAGCCCGAGGTGGGGCTCGAACTCACGAGCCACGAGATCCTGACCTGAGCCGAAGTCGGGCACTTTCCCGACTGAGCCCCCAGGCGCCCCCCGTTGTAACCACGTCTAAGCGGACGGTGCAGCGGCATCGAGCGCGTTTGCACCGTTGGGCAGCGTCACAGCCATCCCTCTCTGGAACGCTTTCGTCTTGCAAAACCGAAACTTTGTGTCCATGAAACACTAACTCCCCCTTCCCTCCCCCCTCGGCTCCTGGCGCCCAGCTGTCTGCTTTGTGTCTCTATGAATTTGACTTTTCTAGGTGGCTCATGTAAGCGAAATCATACAGTGCTTGTTCCTTTTTTTTTTTTTTAAGTTTATTTATTTATTTTGGGGGGAAGAGGAGAGAGAGAGAGAAGATCATGACCTGGACTCACATCAAGAGCCATGGACTCAGCCCCCGCAGGTGCCCCAGGATTGTCCTTTTGTGTCTGGCGTATTTCACTTAGCAAAATGTCCTCAAGGGGCGCCTGGGGGGCTCCGCTGTTAAGCATCTGACTTCAGCTCAAGTCATGAAATCACAGTTGGTGAATTTGAGTCCCACAACGGTGATCTCTCGAACACTGCTTTGGGGGAGCGTGAGCCAAAGGTGAGCCCTGCTTCTCTCTCTGCCCTTCATGGGATTCCCTCCCTCTCTCTCTCTCTCTCTCTCTCTCTGTCCCTCACTTGCGCCCCCTTCTCAAAAAAACGTGTCCTCAAGGTTCATCCACATTATAGCAGGTGCCAGAAATTCCCCTCCTTTTTAAGGTTGAATAATATTCGTGTGTGTGTGTGTGTGTGTGTGTGTGTGTGTGTGCCCACGTGCGGGGGCATGCGTGCACATCTCTCCCATTTTGCTTATCTATTCACTCATTGATGGACCCTGGGGTCACGTCCACTTTCTGGATATTGTGAATTGTGCTGTATGAACACGAATATACAAATATCTAAGACCCTGCTTTTGGTTCTTTGGGGTATACGATGGTCCCCTACTTACCAGGGGTTGACTCACTATTTTTTGACTTTACTGTGGTGTGAAGGCAATACACAGTCAGTAGAAACCGTGCTTTGAAACTGAATTCTGATCTTTTCCCGGGCCAGCGGGGCACAGCACGACCCTTTCTCCTCTAGGCGCTGGGCAGTGGGAGCCGTGGCTCCCAGTCCTCCAGGCGACCGTGAGAGTCGACCACCGGTCACTCTGATGTCAAACTGGCCTGTGCCCCTGCGACTCTCCTGCTTTTCACTTTCAGTATGATTTCCAGCACGTTACAGGACATACAGCACATTTTATCACAAAATACAGTTTGTGCTGGTCGATTCTGCCCAACTGCAGGCTAACCTAAGTGTTTGGAGCACGTTGACGGCTCCGATGCTTGGTAGGTTAGGCGTACTCGATGCATTGTTGACTTGCGGTATTTTCAGCTTATGATGTGTTTCTTGGAACATGGCCCCAACGTAAGTCAAGGAAGACCGTGTACCCAGAGGGGATTTGCTGAATCATATGGTAATTCTGTTTCCACTTTTTGTGGGGCCATTATGCTGTTTTTCACAGTGGCTGAGCCCGTTTGCATTCCCACCAACAGGGCAGGGAAGTTCGAGTTTCTCCACATCCTCGCCAGCACCGTTGGTTTTCTGTTTTGTTTTGTTTTGCTTTAATAGCCGTCCTCATGGGTACGAAGGAAAGTCATCTTCTGAGGCTTGGCCCCTCTTCAAATGCTCCTTCCGAATGGACCCTGGTCTCCAATCTCACTCCTGGGAAATCTCAGCTCTGTGCCTACAGTGATCCCACAACCTGAGAGCCACCAAGGAAAACCTGAGGCGGTTTTAACGTGCCAACATCAAATACGTATTCACTCAATAGATACATATCGAAGGGTCTTCACTCCACAGAAGCATCTCACACGCATGCACGCACGGTGGTGCCAGCCGCCCCAGCCTGTGTAAGGGACCCCACGGGGCCGCCTCGCTCAGCGGGGAGGAGGAGTGAGTGCAGGGTAAGCTGTTGCTGTCTCTGCTCGGCCCCCATCCCCACTCCCTTCCTTCTTCCATCTGCATTTAATTCTCTGCGATCTTGTCTCATTTTATGAACCCTTGTGAGCCATTCTTAATCGGATTGTTTCCCTGCAGAACAAGGCAGCGTATAAAAAAATAAATGAAAAATTGAGAAAAAGAATTGTCTGTGGATATAATTAGCCAGAGTCTCTTCTCTAAGCTGACTTAATAAAAATATTCTACAAAGTCTCGGAGATGTAACGGCCCCCAGCCTCCCACATACCTTCATGCTCTCTCACCCCCCCCCATGTGTGGGTGGTGTCAGGACCAGATTTTCTCAGTGGCCCCTGCTCCTCCCTCGTCTGCACCGAGGGCATTCTGGGAGTGAGGCCCACCGCCACCACGCAGCCCCGTTGAGGCCTCGGGGATTCTGGCCCCGATCTCCCTCCCCTTCCCTCCTGGGGTGAACTGGCAGTGCTGCCCGGGGTTCTACCAGCCTGGCTTTCCTTCCTGCTTCCACACCCGCCTCCCGTCTGCCCCTCCACTCTGGCCCTTTGGCACCTGCTTCCCCAGCCGCCAAACATCTTTACTGCCTTCTTCATTTAGAAAACGAACACCTGTTTGTTGTAAAAAAATTGTTTTACATTTTTTTAATGTTTTATTTATTTTTGATACAGAGAGAGAGGGGGAGGGGCAGAGAGAGAAGGAGACACAGAACCGGAAGCAGGCTCCAGGCTCTGAGCTAGCCGTCAGCACAGAGCCTGATGTGGGGCTCGAACCCACGAACGTGAGATCTGACCTGAGCTGAAGCTGGCCGCTCAACCGACCGAGCCACCCAGGCACCCCCCAAAAAAATTTTTTTCCAGCTAATACAAATTAGAGGGCTCCTGGCTGGCCTCGTTGGTAGGATGTGCAACTCTTGACCTCAGGGTTGTGAGTTTGAGCCCCACGTTGAGTTATTACTTAAAAATAACATTTTAAAGGGGCGCCTCGGGGCTCAGTTGGTTAAGCATCCAGCTCTTGATTTTGGCTCAGATCATGATCTCACGGTTCCTGAATTTGAACCCCTACATCGGGCTCTGTGCTGACAGTGCAGAGCCTGCTTAGGATTCTCTCTCTCTCTCTCTCTCTCTCTCTCTCTCTCTGCCCCTTCCCTCACTGGCTCTCTCTTTTCCTCTCTCTTTTAAAAATAAATAAACACAAAAAGGATTTTAAATCAAAAAAGAAAAAGAAAATACCAACCTAAATCCCACATTTCCACGATAACCACCATTAATATTTTGGCAGAAACCCCTTCAGACCTGCTCCCCAAAGGAAAACACCTTGACCACCAGCTCCGAGAGAGGCTTCGTAGGGGAAATGGGGATTCTATAGTCAACAGTCCCTGGGAAGAGCTGCATTTTGCTCCCCAGACAGCACAGCTCACCAGCAGGGCCAACGTGCTGAATCCAGCTTTGTCTAACCCAGTCTCCCCCTTGAAGCCCTTCAGAGGAGTCTCCGGGAATGCAGTTCCAAAAACATTACTTCAGGCTCTTTCCTAGGAACTGACCGCAGGCACGTGCACAAATGCACTCTTGAAAAAAAAGTTTTACTAAAATTAGATTCTGTGAAATAGGTTTTTTTTCCTACTCCGTGTATTACGTTTTCACTTATTAATAAGTATCGGTCTGTAATCAATGCAGTTTTAAAATTAATTTTTGATAGATCATACAGGCGAATAGAGAATCTATAAGTAGATTTCTGCAAGGAGGCTCAGCTGGTTTTTGACAAAAGCTCAGGAAGAATTCAGTGAAGGAAAGACAGCCTTTTATGAACAAATTTTTTAAAGTTTATTTATTTTGGGGAGAGAGAGAGAGGAAGACATGGAATCGGAAGCAGGCTCCAGGCTCTGAGCTGTCAGCACGGAACCCCAGGCGGGGCTCGAACTCACGAACCACGAGATCATGACCTGAACCAAAATTCAGAGTTGGAGACTCAACCGACTAAGCCACCCAGGCACCCCTGCAAGAAAGCCTCTTTTACAAAAGTTCTTGGGGCAACTGGTCATCTATAGGCAAAAATATGAACATCATCTTAAGTCTCCATACTCTATACAAAAATTACCGTACAGTAGATCAGACTTAAATGTAAAATGTGAAAGTATAAGACTTTTAGGAGACATTAGGAGAAAAACACTTGGATCTAAAAGCTCTTTTAAGAGATTGAAAAGAGCCTGGGGGGCTCAGTCGGTTGAGCATCCAGCATCGGCTCAGGTCATGATCTCATGGTTCGTGGGTTCGAGCCCCGCGTCGGGTTCCGTGCTGACGGCTCAGAGCCTGGAGCCTGCTTCCGATTCTGTGCCTCCCTCTCTTGGCCCCTCCCCTGCTTGCACGTGAACACACACACACTCTCTCTCTCAAAAATAAATAAACATTTAAAAAAAGGGAGAGATTGAAAAGACAAGATACGGACTGAGAGAAAGTATTTGCAAACCACATTTCTGAGAAACGGTTAGTTTCTGGAACATACACAGAACTCTCCACACTCAACATTAACAAAATAGCACACAGTCCGTAGTTGTGGCAACGGGAGTGTCCTGTTTCTTGACCGTGTTGATGTCAACATCCTTGTTGAGATGTTGCAACGCTATATAATTTTGCAAGATGTTACCACTGGGTAAAGCGTACTGGGGCTCTCTCTGTACTTTTTCTTACAACTGCATGTGAATCTACAGCGATCTCAAAATACAATTTTTTTTTTAGTCCTAAAGAATTTAGACCATGAAAAGTAGGCTCTAGAGAAACCACTATGATCAGTTTCCCCATCTTTTTTTTTTTTTTTAAATAAAAGCTGTGTTGTAGCTCACTGGATGGATACGCCATATTTTAGGGAACCAATCCCATATTGTTAGAGTTTACATTATTTCTAATTTTCCTCATTACAAACCATGTTATGATAAGCATCCTTGTGTATATTTCTTTGCCAGAAGGTGACGTTTCTGGGTCAGGAAATAAGCATGTGTGAAATGCTGATACATGTTGCCATATCGTCCTCTGGAAAGATTGTATCAATTTCTGTTTTCCCTGACAGGCTCATCCTCTTGATCCCAGCCCTAATCCACACTTTAAATTAGGAAACGGCACAGGAGGGGCGCCTGCGTGGCTCAGTGGGTTGAGCATCTAACTCTGGATTTTGGCTTGGGTCACGATCTCGCGGTTCGTGAGTTTGAGCCCTGTATCAGGCTCTGGGCTGGCAGAGCTTGGGGTTCCCTTTCTCTCTCTCTCACCCTCTCTCTCTTCTCTCTCCCCTCATCTCTTTGCCCCTCATACTCTTTCTCTCCGAAATTGAATAAACTTTAAAAAAAGGGCACAGCCAATAAAAATCCTGGATAAACTTCACCTCTCTATTACATACATCCCAGGACGTCAGAAGGCATACCTTCTTTATCTACCAAATCCCTGAGAGGCAAATACGTCAACTCATCACTTAGACTGCTGTTGTTGTTTTTAAACAAAAAGACAATGCTTTAGACTTAAAAAAAAGATCAACCAGTCCTAGTTTTGATATGACATTCCCTTTCATCTTTACCTGAGAAGCTTCCTTGAAATCCGCTCTATCCTCAGTTTTGCTGCTCTGGAAAATCAACTATGAAATCTCTCATTTCCTGGGGCGGGGGGAGTTAATTTTCACAGTCTACCACACCCAGAAAAGCAGAATAAGAGAACTCTGCCATCAGCTCCAGAAGGAGAATCAACCTGGGGGCAGAGAACCCAGTTCCATCTCTGACCTCAATGCGCACTTGTGAGTTGAGGGGTCTTAGTCAAGTTTCTTTTTTAACATTTTTTTAATGTTTATTTTTAAAATTTTTTAATTTTTTATTTATTTTTGAGAGAGAGAGAGAGAGAGAGAGAGACAGAGTGTGAGCAGGGGAGGGGCAGAGAGAGGGAGACACAGAATCTGAAGCAGGCTCCAGGCTCTGAGCTGTCAGCACAGAGCCCGATGCGGGGTTCGAACCCACGTACTGTGAGATCATGACCTGAGCTGAAGTTGGATGCTCAACCAACTGATTCAGCCAGGTGACCCTGGGTCAAGTTTCTTAAATGCTCTTAAGCCTGCATCCTTGAGGGGAAAATAGGTGTAATAATAGTGACTGATCTCATAAGACAGAGAGAAAATATTTATATTGCAGTTCAGTGCCTTCCCAGAATGGCCAAAGGGAGCTGATTCATAGAGTCTGGTCGGAGGAAAGGCCAGGACCGGAACACAGAGCTCCTGACTCCTGCCTGTGGCCATCAAAGCCACTGTCACGGAAGCCCTCTGAGTCTTCTCCCTTGTTACGAAGCCGAGGGAGGGGTGAGTAGGCACTGGAGGCAGGGCATTGCCCGGTGACCCACGCTCCTGAGTTTGTGTCATTAAAGAGGCTGCTGCCCTTCCAGAAGGGTGAAGCCTGCAGAGGCTGTTCGGGACGGAAGGCTCCATGTCCCCACCTTTTCCCCACATGCCCGTAATACCCTTGGAGTCTGGCTCTGCCACCAAATGTACCTTCCTGCAAAATCCACAGCCCTGAATCTGTACTCACAGCTTTTCCCTCTTTAATTAAAATAGGTTTTAATGTTACATTCATATTTTAAAATGTAGAATCCTTTCACTGTAGAAAGAAATGTAAAAATACAGATAAGCAAAAAAAAGGGGGGGGGCAAGTAAAGAAGCCGCAATTCTGTCCTGCAGCTCTGAACTAGGAAATCAGCTTGAACACATGAACGTGAGATCATGACCTGAGCCGAAGTCAGGCACTTAATGACTGGGACACTCAGACGCCCTAAAGTTTATTTATTTATTTTGAGAGGGAGAGAAAGCGCAAGTCAGGGAGGGGCAGAGAGAGAGGCGCCTGGGTGGCTCAGCTGGTTGAGTGTCCGGCTTCAGCTCAGGTCATGATCTCGAGGTTCGTGGGTTCGAGCCCCGCGTCGGGCTCTGTGCTGACAGCTCAGAGCCTGGAGCCTGCTTCGGATTCTGTGTCTCCCTCTCTCTCTGCCCCTCCCCGGCTGACACTATCTCTCTCTCTCTCTCTCTCTCTCTCTCTCAAAAATAAATAAAAACATTAAAAAAAAAAACAAAGACAGAGAGAATCTCAAACAGGCTCCACACTGCCAGGGCAGAGCCCATCACGGGGCTTGAACCCAAGAGCCGCGAGATCCTGACCTGAGCCAAAGTCAGGCACTTAACCAGGCGCCCCTATTTCTAGACGGGTTTCAAGGTTTTATAGACACGTGACAACCTTAAGGCTAACCTCAAGAACACAGCTTGATGAAATTTCACGTGTGCCCTCCTACATAGCCGCAGTCCAGAACAAAATCTAGAACACTTCAGTAAACACCCCCCACCTTCCAGAAGGCCCCCTCTGTCCTTTCTAATCAGAACCTCCTGCCCTGTCCCCTCCCCACCGAGGTAACCGCTATTTTGACCTCCAGCACCACAGACTCCCTTAGTCTGGTTCTTCAACTTCATGGAAATGGAAAGTTTGGGTCTTTCCACCGCTCGGGGTTATGTCTGTGAGATTCGCTCAGGCTTTGCACGTAGCGCTTTGTCGCTGCTGCGTAAGATCCCACCGCACCAAGCGAGCACGGTGCTCACGCGCTCTGCTGTTGACAGACACGTGGGTGTTCGCAGGTTTGGGCTGTTATCGCCATGACAGTGGTGAACAGTCTTGTGCCTTTCAGTGGACGAAGTGTGTGGGTTCCAGATTCCCAGGCGCATCGGGAGGCATGGAGAAGGGACTCCCTGGGGCTGAGGGTAGATACGTATTAACTACAGTAGCTGCTGCCAGACGTTTCTCCCCAGTATGTGTATCAATTTACACTCCTGCCTGTCTCTTGCTTTTATTTTTTTCAATATTTGTTTACTTATCTTTAAAATCTTAATAACATGCATTCTGTTTTTTTTTTTTTTTTTTTTGAGAGAGAGAGAGAGACAGCACAAGCATGGGAAGGGCAGAGACAGAGGGAGACGCAGAATCCAAAACAGGCTCCAGGCTCCGAGCGGTCAGCACAGAGCCCAATACGGGGCTTGAACCCACGAACCGCAAGATCATGACCTGAGCCGAAGTCGGATGCTTAGCCAACTGAGCCCCCCAGGCGCTCCTGAATGTTCATTTGTTTATTTATTTAGAGAAAAAGAGTGTAAAAAGGGGAGGGGAGAGAAAGAGAATCCCAGGCAGGCTCTGAGCTGTCAGACCAGAGCCCGACGCAGAGGCCTAGTCTTATAAACTGTGAGATCGTGACCTGAGCTGAAATCAAGAGTCAGATGCTTATCCGACTGGGCCCCCCGGGCACCCCCGTCTCTTGGCTTTTAGGATGTGTGATGGTGATGCGGGTAGATTACAAGACACACACCCGGAAGGAGTTTCACTATTTCCTTAAAGACCACTCAAGTGCCACTTGGGTTTGCAGGTGAGAGGGACAGAGTAGGTCCTGGAATTCTATCTTTCTGTTTTCCTTCCCACATATTCATGCTGCCACTACGTGGTCCCCACACACGCATACACGTGTG
Source organism: Suricata suricatta (assembly GCF_006229205.1). Classification (NCBI taxonomy): domain Eukaryota; kingdom Metazoa; phylum Chordata; class Mammalia; order Carnivora; family Herpestidae; genus Suricata; species Suricata suricatta. The sequence goes on along the minus strand of NC_043712.1, from coordinate 4,221,843 downwards.
CACACCTGCACATGAGCACACACACCTGCACACGTGCGCGCACACCTGCACAAACACAGGTACACGTGCGCACATGTGCACAAACCTGCACACGAGCCCACACCTGCACTAATGTACACACTTGCACGCACACAGGTGCACACACATGCACACATGTACATGAGCGCACACACCTGCAGTAACGCACACACGTGTACACACACCGGCACATATACGCGCGCACATGAACACACACCTGCACACACCTGCACACACCTGCACTAACACACACACATATGCGCACGCACACCGCACACGCACACCCACTCACCTGAACTGAAGCAGCGAAGCAAGGACTTCATGCTGCTCCGTGACCCGGCCCGATTCCGCTCACTCTCTCTCCCAGCACCTAGTCTGCTCTTGCAGGTTGCTCTGGCGGCGGCTGACCTCAGTCCTGGGCGGGAGCAGGGGGCAGTCTTCCCGTGGTCCTTCTTTGGCCCCTGGTGACATAAGTTTGGAAGAGATGGGAAGGAGAGAGCGCCCCTCAAGACACCGGTCTGCTGGCCGAGTCGTGCATGCACAGCGCCACCAGAGGGCAGCACAGTCCCACGGAAGGACGGCTAACCTGAAGGGACCGGGGACAGGGGTGCCGAGGGGGCCGGCCGCTCTCCATTCTTCCCCTCCTCGGCCCGCTGTGGCGGACTGAGCCCTGGGGAGGACATCTAAGGACCGCTTGGCTCCTTTCACTCACTACTGTTGAGACTTTGGGAGAATCGTCCAACCCCTGTTCCTCGGTTCCCGCACCTGCACCATGGCAACAACACCTCCCCCTCTTTGTGGGTCAACAGGGAGGCTTCATTCTTTTTTTTTTAATTTTTCAAAAAGTTTATCTATTTATTTTATTTTTGAGAGCGACAGAGAGAGAGAGTGGAGGAGAGAAGAGAGAGAGAGAGGGAGAGAGAGAATCTCAAGCAGGCTCTGCACTGTCAGTGCAGAGGGTCTGACATGGGGCTTGAACCCACGACCGGTGAGATCATGACCTGAGCTGAAACCACCAGTCAGATGCTTAACCAACTGAGCTATCAAGGTGCCCCGAGGGAGGCTTAATTTTATTTTTTTAATTCTTTAAAATGTTTTTTATTTATTTTTGAGAGACAGAGAGAGACAGTGCAAGCAGGGGAGGGGCAGAGAGAGAGGGAGACACAGAATCTGAAGCAGGCTCCAGGCTCTGAACTAGCTGTCAGCACAGAGCTTGATGCGGGGCTCGAACCCACGAACCGTGAGATCATGACCTGAGCCGAAGCCAGACGCTCAACCGACTGAGCCCCCCAGGCGCCCCTGGAGGCTTACTTTTAGTAAGAACGTTAGCCATGAGAACTAACAATAGTAGTGACTGTGATGTATTGCACTGGACACCGGCTGGTGCTTCGGAAGTATCCTCTCCTAGAACTCTCACGGCTGCCCTCCCAGAAGCCGGCGAGAGAAAGGACAGGGACAGTGACAGCAGCAGTGAGGTCGACCTCCCCCGAGCACATGCTGGGTGTTGGCGCTTCGCTCCACGTGCCCTGGTCCCGTCCTTCAGACCAAACCCCCCATGGTAGGTCCTGTAATCATTCCCGCTAGGCCAGCGAGGAGCCCGAGGTCAGAGCCAACTCGTCCAAGGGGCGGGAACCAGGCTGGGGCTCCCCCACCCCAGCCCGGGCCGTCTGGCCACGGAGCCCCGTCGGAGTCTCAGGGCAGCTCTCAGTGGCCACGCGAAGGCCTGGGGCGCTGTGCGCACAAGTGACTGTGACCTCCGGGGTCCCACTGGTCCGGCCATCCCCGTGCGGTCGGCATGGCGTGGGGCTCCCGTCCCCTCCCCCGCCGCGTGGGGGGGAACACCAGTGATGTCCAGTCTCTGTCCCCAGGGGGCGCCCCAGAGGTCTCGGGGGCCAGAAGCAGTGGCGTGGGGTCCCGTGGGGTCAGCCCCTCCCCTCCTGCCAAAGCAGCTCTACTAGGCTTTGTGTATTTTATTCTGGAAAAAAAAAAAGAGGTTTAATGCTAAAATTAGCCAAACAAATGTTGAAAACCACTAGACTACATGATTCCTGAGGTCCCTTCTAGCTTTAAATATTTTATGGTAACCTTTCTTGAACCTATTTATATTTTTTGCTGCTAAGTTCAATTTACCTCTTCCCTACTGGGTGCAGATCGTCTCTTTTTGTTTATGGTTTCTTTTGTTTTTTTTTAATCTTAAGATTTCCTTTCTCGAGTCCCAGGCACCGCCCCCCACACATCCAGATCTGGGGTTCCCAGATTTCCTATGAAGTCTCGTCCCACTGTGGATTGAGATTCATACCTTTCCCCCTGAAGTTTTTCACACGATCACCCTGTCACATCCCTCCCCGAGCCCAGAGCCGTGGTATTTCTCAAAGAATTCAACCGTGTGGCGTCCCTGGGATGGGACTCCGGGTCCGGTGGGAGGGGGTGTGTCACTAACAAGTGACAGAGGAAGGAGCCGTTCCCATGACCAAAGGGAAAGAGAACATCACAGAGACGCACGCGTTTTTTCTTTTTCTTTTTCTGGCCTCTGTTTCCAACCCTCTGCTTTGATGGCAGAGATAAATCCATGTTATTTGACTAAATTCCACATTTTAAGCAGCTCTCAAGGCATAGGAGACGGAGGGTGAGTCCGGACCCCAGCGCCTCTGGAGCATTTTTAAAGCCCCGCCCTTCCGGGGACGCAGGGGTGTGGCGAGGAACTCCGCCCTGCCGGTAAGTAGACTCTTGGCCGGCGGACCCCCCAGCCCTGCTCTGAAGGAGAGTCCCGTTCTCTCTACGGAACTTCTTCGCAAGCCACTGTCCCCGAAGGACGCGGCGCCCTTCCTCAGGACGTCTCCCCTTCCCCTGCATAAGAATGAGATGATCAATCCGCATCAGCAGCTCATCGATCCAGAAATGTCCAATTAGCTGCCTACACGGACCTCGGAGCGTCGGGCGTGTTGGAAGCGCAGGGGGTGTGCGGAACGGAGGGTCCCGACGGGCAGAAGCGAATCCCTCCCGGCTGGAGAGAGCCGCGGCCTGGGCGCAGGAGGGGCTGAGGAACGCAGTGGAAATCAGGATAGAAGCACCTGTCTTCGCCCTGGCCCTCCCCGGCGCCCACTCTGTGCTGGCCGCTCCCTGGGCACACGGACCCTCCGTCAGCCATGGCGGTGGGCCACCCGCTTGTCCCCTCCAGGCCTGCACACTCGCACGGACCTCTCCCCCATCTCTGTCCCATGGCGCCCAGTCTCTCCTCAACCCTAGTCTTGGCCTGGTGGCCACCCCTAAGAGACCCCCCCCCAAAGAGAACTAAGTTCCGTTACCATTATCCGCTCATCCCCGCCCTCTATGGGACAAGAGTCGGTCTCCGTGGGTGATGCATATAGTACTCATTTACTTTGGGCCCCCCAAGCTTGGGCTTCCTGCCTGTCTGCCCGGCCTCCAGCAGGACGCCCACACCAGGGGTCCGGTGAACATCCGCTCTCCCCAGCAGGACACAGGGGAACTTCTCGAAGGCAGGGGCTGCCAGGAAAGCTTACCAGAGGGATAGATCCTGTGTCCGGCCCCGGCCAAGCCCCTCCGGGGGTGGGGGGCTGACACTGGGCAGGGGGAATGTGAGGTGAAGGCGCTGTCGTCTGGGCGATGAGGTTGCTCCGGAGATGCGTGGGGGGGGTCCACCTGGCCTCAAGGGTCAGGCCACGCCCTCTCCATGGCAACGACCTTTTCCACTATGAACACAGTCGCTATTTACTGAGGGCCTACTATGCGCCAGGCCTGGGTTCCTGGATGCCATGGGAGTAGCCATAAGCAAGGTCCCCGGGCTCCTGGAGTGGCCCCGAGAGAGAGAGATTAATCACAAGGAAATATCCATTCATCTGCTAATGGACATCTGGACTTTTCCCAGGTTTGGGCTACCACGAATTTAAAAACTATAGCATATCTAGCCACTGTACCAGTGTTTCGACAAAAAGGGAATGAGCAGGGCGCCTGGATGGCTCTGTGGGTTAAGCGTCCGGCTTTGGCTCAGGTCACGATCTCACAGTTCACGGATTCGAGCCCTGCATCGGGCTCTGTGCTGACAGCTCGGAGCCTGGAGCTGCTTCGGATTCTGTGTCTCCCTCTCTCTCTGCCCCTCCCTGCTCATTGTCTGTCTCTGTCTCTGTCTCTCTCTCTAAAAAATAAATAAAACTTAAAAAAAAGAAAGGGAATGAGCTGATCCACACGACATAAGGATGCGGAGGGAGAGAAGTGGGTGACACACGGTGGGTCAGTGATGATGTGGGATGCGGGGGGCCAGAGGCACCACAAGGGCGTGAGGCACCTTTGAGGGGAGGGGTATTGTATGTGTTGGCTGGGCCACCGCAACAAAGCCCCACGGACGGGGTGGCTCGCACGGCAGAGGGTGACGCCCCTGAGGCCCCTCCCCTGGGCATGTGGACACCTCGCTCCCCTGTGTCCGCACACGGTCATCCTTCTGCGGGAGTCAGTGTCCGAGCTCCTCTCTTGTGAGGCACCAGTCACATGGGATCGGGGCCCGCCCTAGTGACCTCATTCTAACCTCATCACCCCTGTAAAGACCCCGTCACCAAATATGGTCACAGGTCTCGGGGTTAGGACTTCCACATATGAATTTTTTTTGTAACTAGAATTCTCATTCTTTTTTAAAAAAATGTTTAGGGGCGCCTGGGTGGCTCAGTCGGTTAAGCCTCCGGCTTCGGCTCAGGTCAGATCTCACGTTCGTGGGTTTGAGCCCCGCGTCAGGCTCTGTGCTGACAGCTAGCTCAGAGCCTGGAGCCTGCTTCCGGTTCTGTGTTTCCTTCTCTCTCTGCCCCTCCCCCTCTCATGCTCTGTCTCTCTCTGTATCAAAAATAAATAAAACATTAAAAAAAAGTTTTAATATTTATTCTTGAGAGAGACAGCGTATGAGCAGGGAAGGGGCAGAAGGAGAGGGAGACACAGAATCGGAAGCAGGCTCCGGGCTCGGAGCTGTCAGCACAGAACCCGATGTAGGGCTCGAACTCACGGAGCGTGAGATCGTGACCTGAGCTGACGTCAGACGCTCCACCGCCTGAGCCCCCAGACGCCCTTCCTACACAGGAATTTTGGGGAGAACACCACTCAGCCCGCAGCAGGTACGCTCACTAACGGGATGGGTAGCGATGGTTTGTTCCACAGGCACAGAAAGTTACCAAACCGAACACTTGAAATATGTGCATGTTGATTATTCCTCAACAAAGCTGTTAGGGAAACAAGTAAACAAACACATCACAGTAGACGGATGTCTGCGCTGTGCAGGGGGAGGGGCCGCCGCGTGGAGCTGGAACAAAGCCAAAATGTTTCGTATTTTGCACGAGGAGATGCACTTAGAAAGAGGCACGGGGGCACACTTCTTCCCCAGCGCCGGGGGACCCAGGTGATGCTTTCCGATGGAGTCAGAGTTCTTATACTTTTTCCAGTTTGGCTAGAAAATAAGAATAAGAACTGGGTTTAAAAAACAACAGACTATTTTTTAGAGCAGTTTGGGTTCAGGGCCAAAGTGAGCAGAAAATACAGAGATTTCCCGTATGCCCCGCCTCCCCTACGGGGGACGTCCCCTCCAGAGCAGTAGGTACACCTGTTACAACGGATGATCCTCCAGTGACATGTCACTATCGCCCAGAGTCCACACTGTGCCAAGTGTCACTCTCACTTTGCACATTCAATGGTCTGGACAAATGTCCGGTGACATGAATCCACCCTCCCGACACCACGCAGCCTGGTTCACTGCCCCATTTCATCCCTCCCGCTCCCCTGACCCCTGGCAGCCAGGAGTCTTTTCACTGCCTGCATAGTGCTGTCTTTCCGGAACGCGACGCGGTTGGAACCAGACGGGAAGCCCTGCCCTCAGACTGGCTTCCTTCACGAGGTCATTTACACGCAACTTCCGTGGCTCCGTGGCTCTGGGCAGGCCAGCTCATGCCCGCGCATCCCCGGAAGGACATCTTGGCGGCTGAGAGGCACATGTATATATTAGTTTCCATAAATACAGTCAAAGGTACATGTAGGAAAACCCAAAGAGAAGAAGTACAGCATATATTAGCAATGGTGACTTTAAAGCCAAGCTCACCACTGTTTTCCACAGGCTTGGCCAAAGTCTTCATCCTGCACGTCAATTCTGATTGGTTCATTACTCAGCATACGTTTCTTGAGTACAGACCACGGGCTGGGCACCATTCTGGGCCATGTTCTGGGGAGATGTTTTGAAGAAAATAGACATAACGGGTGACCGCATGGAGCATCCCGTCCAGCGAGTCTGGAAGATGAGTGCAGACAGGCTGCCTGGGATGGGAGGCGGTTTTGAGGGCCGCGGGGCTCTGTGGAAAGGGGGCTGGGACTCTGCAGTGATGGTGGCCATCAGGAGGAGGACCAGGGCTCCCCACCACTGTCCTGGCTCATGGCTGCCATTCCAGTGTCATTGCTAATAGCACTTTTCTTTGCCAAGCAAGCATTTCAGCTGGCAGTGGGTAGCAATGCTGGGAGGAAGGGGACACATCTGAGGGGAGGGGGTTGGGGGAGGGGGGTGGGGGGAGGGGAGACAATTTTCCCGTCCTCCTTAGCCCAGCAGATTCATATAAAATGCAGTGCCTCATGCAGAACCTAGAAGGTCGAAAAATCTTGCTGTTAATTCAAATCCCTGAGATCAGTCACCAGAGTTGGAGTTTTCTGGATTTAAATATTAATTCTGTTGATTGTATTCTTCAGATCAAAACTTGAAGATGTCTGTCTCGTGGGGGAAAAAAAAAACCCTCCCAATAAATTATAAATCGAACAAGTTATTTTGAAGATAATGTCACGGGGAAAGAATTACGAGCTGGATCTTGGGGGTCGGCTGAAGAAGCCGAAGGAGAGGATGTAAAACATGTTTTTGAATTATGGTGTCTTTTAAAAAATTAACATTTGTTGCTTTTAAAAAATTGATCACCTGCTCCACGCGGGACCCTGTGCATCACGGCTGATTCCTCAAAAGTCCTCTGTGGCCTGGGCTATTTATGGCAGCGGAGCCGGTCAGCCTGGAGGGAGGAGGGGTGGGACTCGGGACCCGAGCCCCGGTTTACGGGGCTCACAGCCCCCCCCATGGGCGACATGGGAAACAGCCCTCTCTCTGGGAAGTGTCTCACCTTCCCCTGCCACGTCCAAGCAAACAAGCGACATCCGACCCACAGAGCAGGCAGCCGGGCCTTCCGCCAGCCCCTACCCCGTCGTGATCAGCCCTGACTCTTGGGGTGGAGTGGCCCAGTCGGCCAAGCTCATCCGTGTGTGACATGCAAACATCGTTCAATCGGGCACCAGGTGCTAGAGATACAGGCGTGTGCAAGACAGATGCTCCCACCCCTGGGGAGCTCACAGCCCCGTGGGAAAGACAGACAGCCAACCCCAGCCCGTCAATCCCGAGTGAGAAGTGCTGGGGTGCGGGCACCACGGGCACCACGGGCAGACGGCGGGCGGAACGCAGGGGCGTCTCACCCGGAAGAGCTTCCTGGAGCAGGTGACATTGAGACCTGGGTAAAAGCAGCAGGGAGAGTATGCCACAGCATGTGCATAAGCCTGGAAAGAGCGAGAGGGCATGGAAGCTTCCAGAAGCAGAGGGAAGGTCAGTCTGGCCAGCATGTGGAGGAGCAGGGAAGTTGGAAATGGTATTGCCATGGTAATGCCCGACCCTGGATCTCACAGTGAGGCGAGTGCCTTATCAAGTGATTCCTTCCTCCTGTCGCCCTGAGGAAGCATGGGATTATCCCCATTTTACAGACGTGGCAACTGAGACCAGGCATGGAGGAGCTCGCCCTGGGATTTAACCCAGGCCTACCTGACTCCAGAGCTCGTAGCCTCCACTGGGTACCAGAGGCTGCCCAGTGTATCAGGAGACTGGCTTTATCCCCAGGGCACTGGGCAGCAGGCGCATAGCCCTGGGAGCCCCGCACACCCAGCCTTCGGACCCCAGCCCATGACCGCGCTGCCCCTCCCAGCCGGCCTGGGCTGAAGCTTCCACGGCAGCGGTGCAGTGGGCTCTGCCGGAGCTCTCTGCGGGGCCCAGCTCTTTGTCCGTCGGCCTGCAGAGCCCCAGCTGCACAAAGGGGCCGGAGCCCCTCCCCACCTCTGCCCGGAAGCCAGTGCCGCTGCTGGGCCAGAAGAAAGACCCCTATCGATTGGGGTCTCCCCAGGGTCCTGCCTTTCTTCCCTGCCTTTCTCTGTGGCCAGGAGACCCTCTGGCAGGGCCGGCGGGATGTGAAGGTGACCCCGGCTGCCTCAGGGAGGACTCATCTGAACAAAAGCCTGACTAACAAACGGGAACACCACAGGGAGTATGGTCAATATTCCAAAGTGAAGTCACAGAAACGGGGTCCAGACACCGGCAGCGGGGGGGAGGCCGGCATGAGGGGCCGTGGAGTCTCTGCTCACCCCTCTCTGTTGCCACAACTGGGGGACCCCTGTCGGGGGCGGGGGGAGGCTGGCAGGGGCTGGGCTGCCGCTGGCCAGCAGAACGGTGGGGCTGGGGCAGCGGACGTGGAGCTGGCATCAGAAACCTGCTTTCTGGTATTTTGGGCGCAAATGAGCTTTTCAGCTTGGGCCTGTCTCTCTCTCTCTCTCTCTCTCTCTCTTTCTCTCTGTGCTTAAAAAAAAAAAAAAAAAAAAAGAGGAAAATGAGGGGGGGTGAATCAAATGCTCTTTTCCAGCTTATGAGGCTATGATTCCTGCCCCATCCAACCTCCCTGCACGGCCTTGCCTCAGCCCGCCAACAGGTGTTTACTGAGCACTGTGTGCCCAGCACTGTGGTGGGCACTGGGGATCAGCAGTGAGCAGGACGCTGGCCCTGGGGCCGGCCAAACGACGGCCATGCAAAGAGGCACAGGTTTCTTCCGCTGTCAGGAAGCGGCGCGTTCCTAAGAAACCTTCCGGAAGCCCAAATGGTGCAAGGCAAAGAACCAATTACCATCAATTTATATGGGAAAACATTTTTTTAATGTTTTTAATGTTTATTTATTTTTGAGAGAGACAGAGAAGGAAACAGAGACAGAGCACAAGTGGGAGAGGGGCAGAGAGAGAGGAAGACGCCAAATCTGAAGCAGGCTACAGGCTCTGCGCTGTCAGCACAGGGCTTGACGTGGGGCTCGAACCCATGAACCGTGAGATCATGACCTGAGCTGAAGTCAGACACTCACCCGACGGAGCCACGCAGGCGCCCCCTTGTGGAAAACATTCTCAGCATTCCCAGTCCCCTCCACAAAACAGTCTCAGGCTTTTCTGATTCCTCAAGATATATCTTGTTAACGGATGCGTGGAACCAATTGAGATACAGCGCAGATGCTCACAGACACAGTTCAGAGCCGAGGCGGCTGGGGGCCGAGGCGCTGAGCGCGGCTCCCTGGGAGGAGGGTGGCGGGCCGCTCTGGCTGCTGGGCGCGTGTTGTCTCCACAACGGCTCACGGCAAAACATACGCTGAGCGCTATTTTTGCCTTTTTTTTTTTTGGTAAAAGCAAAAATCCTCTTTGGATTTCTTTCAGTTAGTGAAAACAGGTACCAAAATGGGCCTCTAAATTTTTTTTTGTTTATTTATTTATTTTGAGAGAGAGAGGAGGAGGAGGGGCAGAGAGAGAGGGAGCGCGAGAGTCCCAAGCAGGCTCCGCACTGTCAGCAGGAGCCCCGTGCGGGGCTCGAACTCGTGAACTGTGAGGTCATGACCTGTGAGGTCATGACCTGAGCTGAAACCAAGAGTTGACGCTTAACCGACTGAGCCATCCAGGCCCCTGTGGGCCCTTCATAAAAGTGGAGGAACGTGAACTTGTGAAAAGCGGGAGATTCGTGTACCCACTTCCCAATCCCAGGACTGGTGACTATGACCTCACGTGGCAAAAGATCGAATGACATCTTGTTTGGAAAAAGGGTCTTCATGGATGTGGTTAAGGGTAGGATCGTATGGTGAGGAGATCGTCCTGGGTTGTGTGGGGGGAGCTAGACGTCATCACCAGTGTCTTCAGAAGAGAGGCCGACGGCGATGTGGGGACACAGAGAAGGTGGGGAGCCAGAGGCAGAGCCTGGAGTCATTGGGCCACCAGCCGCAGAAAGTCAACGGCCCCCAGAAACTGGGGACACGGGGAGCAGATTCTCCCTCAGGGGAGGAGGGCGCAGAGCCGACGCCTTGATTTTGACCCAGCGAGACTGACACTGAATCTCTACGAACGCCCAGAAACCGCGAGAGAACGCCTTTCCCGTTGACTGTCGGCCCCCAGATTGTTGCGGCGGCACAGGAAATGAACACAATCGTGGGAGCTCAGGGGGAAGCAGGGGGTTACAATCCAGTGTGGTCGGTGCCCCGTCGGAGGTCCCTGTGAGAGGGACACCTCCCGAGGCGAGGGGTCCGGGTCAGAGAAGACATCCTGATGCAGAGGGCATCCGAGCAAGAGTGGGAGTTAGTCAGCGAAGGAGTCAGGGAGAGCAGAGCAGGGAAGAGCGTCCCGGGCAAAGGGAACAGCATGTGCAAAGCCTGGAGGCGAACGACACTGCAGAGAACATGGAGGCAGCGTAGAAAGTCCGGAGTGGAGGCAGCGTGGGCAGGAGCAAAGACAAGTGAGGCCGGCAAGGCAGCAGGTCACAAAGAGCCTTTGAATTAATCTTATTCTCAGCTTCCTCTTACTGAGGGCGGCCTCGGCGCCACGCCTGCACGAAGAGCTTTGCAAGTACCATCTCACTGTGCGCGCAGCACACCCCTCGAAGATGCTGCTGGAATCAGTCCCATTTTGCAGATGGGGAAACGTAGGTCTATAGAGATTAGGTAATTCATGTCAGGTGCCCTGGCGGTGAGGCTTAGTCTCAGAGCTGGTCTGACTTCCGAACCCATGCTGCCCCTCACGGGGTCACATGAAACATGTCAGGCAGCTGACTTTGCCAGCGTCCGCCCACAGTGGCCGGGGGAGAGCTGCACCAGGGCGCTCTCCGAGGTACAGGGAGGCCAGGACTGGATGGGGAGAGAGAAGTGAGCATTCTGATTCAGGCAGAAGGAGTGGGCCTTGGGGGTGGACCCAGGGCTGACTCACCCCATGCGAGCATCCTTCCCCAGGGGACCTCAGCCCTTCCTCACTGGGCAAATGGGACCCTCTGAGGGGTCAGTTGCTGCCCTGGAGTTTGGGCCCTGCAGCTCCAACTCCAAGACTTCCATCCTTTTGTATCAATCATGCCTTTTAATTTTCCATATTGTCGGTCCTGTGTCATCTTGGGGTTCTTGCTGACCCTGAAGGAGACCGCCCCTCCCAAGGTTAGCCACGTCCTGGTGACCAGAAAGGATGTACCTGTGATGATGCACTTCGTATGCAAGCCTGGTCCAGAGCCCACACCCTCAGCCTCCTTCACTGGGCTCACACTCCAGGCCACTATCATGCTGCCCTAACCACCCCAGGGCTGGGTGCCAGGTCCCTAGGGACAGCCCCAGAGCCCCATGGGCCCCACAGCACGCTGAAATTATCCCAACCAGTCAATCCCCAGCCTGTGTACCCTGACTTGCCTTTCCTTTCCTGCAGAAACCACAATAAAGGGTCCTGCCCCTGCTTTTCCCTGGCTCTCTCTGCCTCCTGCTCAACCCCGGTGCTTCCCCGTGTGGCCCTGCGTGGCATGGTGCCCTCCCTCCTCCTGGGAGCTGGGAGTATCCCCAACTACCTTTCCAGCAGCACTTGTCTCTTGATCTGTTGGCCTCACCATAACCTAATAAAACCCCCTGCAGTTTAGGTCACCTTCCTATGTGAATGCCTGCTTTGGTCTCTACCTTGGGTAGACAGCGATAGCCTGCTCTTGGCCAGGAGTCTGGGGACGTGAGTCCCACTTCTGGCCATTTGGTGTCCCCGTGCTGGCCTCCCTGTGAGGAAGCAGGGCCCATAGCTTTATGCCAAATCAGAAACTAGGGTGTCCTGTCCAAGGTGCTGAACTGGGCAGGACCCGACCCCACCTCCCAGTGCTTCCGGACTCCCAGACCACAGCCGGAGACCCTTGTCAAGGACTCATTGGGAGGGACTTCCTGCTGGAGGGAGCCTCTGCGCCCTCACTTCCCTCACCCCACAGCTGAGACCCCAGCCAAGGGTGCAGCCTGTGTGTGCGGACAACGCAGGCGTAAGGGGGAGCGGTTCAATCCTTTCTCTCAGGTGATTGGAGGCACGACCAAAAAGAGCAGTGCCTCCATTTGGGCTTAGTGAGCTGCCGTCTTTCTCAGGCAAGGAAGGAGCCAGGGGCCTGCGGCCTGGTTTCCAGATCTTAGACTCTGCCCAGCGCAGAGCCTGGCTGCCTCCTGCTCCTGACTTCCCAGAGACAGCTCGCATCTACCAATGTCCCCCTGTGCCCATAGGTGCCATTTTACACGCAGAGTCCTCTCTCGTACGCCCAGTGCCTCCCTGCCTCTCTCTGTGACCTCATGAAAGTGCCCATTTTAGAGGTGACTCCATCTCCTGAGACACAGAGAGGTCAAATGGCCAGCCCGGGGTTTGGGGGCCCCAGGGCAGCCCGGGGGGTGGGGGTGGTGCAAGGGATGTGGAGGGAGGAGTCAGGCAGGGGGCTGGGGATAGCGGCCTTGCCCCACGCCCCGGTGACTCAGGGGTACAACGGGGTTGTCTGGGAGCCCAGCCTCTTCCAGCACCCCAACCACACCAGGGCAAGCCGGGCTGTCTGTGAGGTGTCAGGAGCCTCCCAGATGTGGACAGAACTCACTGCCCCTGAGCGGCTCACCCAGGACCTGGACTGTTTGCTAGGTCCCTGTGGCCACCCCAGCTTCTCCTGGGGAGAGGACAGACAGAAGGACAGCAAGGGGAAGGTAGGGCCGGCCAGGTGGGCCCTGGGGACCGGCCAGGGAGGCCTCCGGCCCTCTCTGAACACAGCCATCATTTCAGGAGGCGAATGGCAGGGCCAAGTCACCAGCCTGCAGACTTGGGCAGCCGGGTCTCTTGCCCAAGCATGTCCGTCCGTGGTCCTTCTGTGAATCCTTTTTCTCCCTCTCAGCCCAATGCTCTGTTGAAGCAAACATCTTTCAAGGGAGGATCAATGCGGGCAAAAGGATTTTTTTTTTTCTCTAAAAGTAACAATGAGTTTCTTTAATTAAACTCTTCATAAGCTCTTAAATCCAGGGAGATTTTCTGGCTTATCTGAAAGGTGGGAATGACCTCTGGCCTGGGGGGAAGGATGACCTTTGTTCTGGGGCTTTCTCTCATGGTGGTGGCACCGAGCGCCTCTACTGTCCCAGCCAGGCCGAGCTCACCTGCCCACCTGCAGCTCCACCTGCCTCTGCCCGCCTGTCCCTGAAGGGATGGTCTGTCTGCTGGGCCGTGGGGACAGAAGGCCACAGTCTGGTGCTAGAAAGAAGTGACCGGGGAGTCACATCGGCTGCAGGTCACAGAATGGGAGCTTTAGACTCAAGAGACCGCTGAGACCTCCGCCTCTCCCACTTCTGTGGGGGACGGCCTTCCCTAAGGCTTAGAGAGTTAGGAAGAGCCTGGCCTTGAAGCCACTAGACCTGTCAGGTTGACCATTGTAATAGGCACATTAATTTTACTTTATTAAAAAAATTAAATATTTATTTTTGAGAGTGGGGGTGGAAGGCAGAGGCAGAGAGAGAGGGAGACACAGAATCTGAAGCAGGTTCCAGGCTCCAAGCTGTCGGCACAGAGCCTGATGGGGGGCTTGAACTCACAAACTCAAAGATCACAACCTGGGCTGAAGTCAGACACTCAACCCACGGAGCTACCTGGGTGCCCCTTAATAGGCACATTTATTTACTGAGCACTTACTACATGCCAAACCCTTGACTGGACGCTATGATCTCATTTCGTCCCCCAGCGACCCTGTGTGGTCGGTGCCCCCTTCACGCAGATGAGAAAGTGGAGTCTGTAAGTTATGCCGCTTGCCCAAGGTCACCTGCTAGCAAGCCAGAGAGTGTAGGACTTGAACCCAGAGCACCTAGGTTCCCGAGTGCATGCATTAAAGGCTGCCCCACTCAGCTCACTCTCCAGGGGGAGGAGGACCCCTTAGGAACTTAGGGAAGGCATCCCTGGGAGCCTGCAGCCGGCTGAAGCTCTGGCCCTGTCCCGGACAAGGACACAGTGTCTGCGGTTCCCCACGGAGTGGCAGGATGGCACAGCCCCGTGGGGCGCCTGCAGCCTTGGGCCGCAGCCACGGGGCCGGTGCCAGCCCTACCAGGAGCATCATTTAAGAACATCAGTGAGGCCCGCGCTGCCCGCACAGCCCACAGGCTGTTCCTGCTGCTTTTCCTATTGGGGCGTCCGCTCTGCACCCAGAGGGCCAGCAGTCCAGCCCCGGAGGAGCGTGAGGACCTCAAGACCCCTTTCAGAAGTCAAGGAAGGGCCCCACGAGGCAAAACAGCAAGGAGCGTTGAGACCATCTAAACCACACCCTGTCTCCTTCCAGGCAGAGGGCCTGGGGCTCCAAGATGGGGAGGGACTTGCTTGGGGCCGTTGTCCACCATCAGGTGTGTGACCCAGGTGCTGTGGCCCTGGACAGCCTCCAGGACCCTGGGTTCCTGGAAAAGCTTGCTCTACCCCAGCCTGCAGGGACTTGCACAGAGGTTCTCCCCCCCCCCCCACCGTGGCCTCCTGGGCACCAGCCACAGGACACAGGCTGCAGGGCAAGGGAGCGGGTGCTGCTCCAGGAGCCGGGCCCCTTCCCCCAAATGGTCCCAATGGTCCAGTGGAGGGAAAGAAAACTGTACAGATTCCGAAATGGGAGAAGGGAGTCAGCAACTGGCGGCCCAGAGCAAGTGTGAGGCAGAGGGGTAAGGTCAGACCACGAAGCTGCCCCGTGTACTCGGTGCGGAAAGGAAGTGTGCATTTCAGAGAGTTCACTTCTCCCCCTCCCCCTCCCCCTCTCCCCCCCCCTCGCCCCCCGCAATTGTTCCTTCGAGAAGGAACCTTCAGTTCTCCAGGAAATGCACCATATGAGGCTTCTCATTTCTCAAATATTCCATGGCCCCAAAGCACTTTTTCATATCTGCAATTAAATGATTATGTGCTTCATACCGATCTCTCCTGCCAAACTGACGGTTCTGCCCGGGCGTGGGGCCCGTCTGCCAGCCGTATAGCTTTGTCCCGGCGCCTGGTTCGGGGCCTGGCCCGGAGCAAGACCTGATCCATATGTCTTGAACGAAGTCGTGAATGGTACCCTGCTGGTTGACGCATGGGCGGGGGCGGGGGCAGCGGGGTGCCCCCTGCCCCCGCCCCCTGGGGCTCTCGGAACTGTCGGGGAGGGGGTGCCGCAGAGCCAGACTTAGATGAGGCTTCCAGCCCAGGGCGGCTATAGGATGGGGGATGCTGGGTTCCGGGTCCCAGCCCCTCTCCTGGGAAGTGATCCCTGCAGGGTTGGCAGGGGTAAAAGTTGGTGAAAGGCTTTGCGCCGACACCTGACCTATCATTCCAACCTCAGGGGCGGGGCCGGCTAGACCGGAGGTGCAGCCCCCGCCCAGCTTTCCCTGAGCTGCTCCTCAGGGTCTTCAGGGATTTGCTTCCTGCGCGCACGGGCTTCTCGAAGCCTCCCGGTGTGGTCTGCCTGCCCTCGACTTGAAGTCTAAAGAACCTTCCGCCATTGCTCTCCCCCCCCCCCCAGTGAGGACAAAGGGTCTTTGCAGGGCAGACCATTGTGGGGGCTGGAACAGTGCTCCCCAAAGATCCCATGTCCCATCCCTGGAACCTAGGATTGTGTTACCTAATATGGCGAAGGGACAGGGGGCGCCTGGGGGGCTCAGTCAGTTAAGCATCCGACTTCAGCTCAAGTCATGATCTCAGGATTTGTGAGTTCAAGCCCTGCATCAGGCTCTGTGCTGATAGCTTGGAGCCTGGAGCCTGTTTCAGATGCTGTGTCGCCCTCTCTCTCTGCCCCTCCCCTGCTCGCACTGTCTCTCTCTCTCTCAAAAATAAATAAGCATAAACAAATTTTTACAATTTAAATATGGCAAAGGGACGCCGCAGGTGTGGTTAATTCAAGGATGACCCTGGGTCCCCTGGGCAGGCGGGGTGCGATCACAGAGGTCCTTATAAGAGGGAGGCAGGAGGCTCAGAGGAGGACAGGTCAGATGCAGGGGAAATGGCTCTGAGGGTGGAGGGAGGGGCCGGGAGCCAGGCGGGCAGATGGCCTCCAGGAGCTGCAGAAGGCAAGGAACAGACTCTCCGGGAGCCTCTGGAAGGAGCCAGCGCTGCTGACACCTTCATTTCAGGACTTCTGACCTCCAGAACTGTGGATGACGAATGTGGCCATGTGCCAGTCCGTGGCACTGTTGTTAGAGCAGCACCAGGAAAGGGCTAGGGCAAGGCTTCCATTGTACGGAGAAGCACTTCACCGCCTGGTCCCAGGAAGAGTCTCCGCCTTCACGCCAGGTCCCCCGCTCCTCTCTGCCTCTCATGTGGCTCTGGGACCCTACGGAGCTGCTTGACTCCTCGGAGCCCGTATTTCATCACGGATGCAAGCAGGACAGCACCAGGCCCCGCCCCCGGTGGGCTTTCCTGGAGGTCCGTGTGACAGAGCACGTGCAGGACTTCGCACAAGCGGAACAAATTGGTATTATTACCACGCGCCCCAGACCCCCAGCTCCTCTCACTCAATTTAGAAAAGACACCAGGGGCACCTGGGGGGCTCAGTCAGTTGAGTATCTGACTTCGGCTCAGGTTATGATCTCACGGTTCAGGAGTTTGAGCCCCGCGTCGGGCTGGCTGCCGTCAGCCTGTCTGGGCAGAGCCCTCTTCAGATCCTCTGTCCCCCTCTCTGCTCCTTCTCCCACTTGCTCTTTCCCAAAAATAAATACTAAAAAAAAAAAAAAAAGAAAAGAAAAGGAAAGACACTGAAGCCTTCAAAGGCCACTAAGCAGCGCAGCCGGTCCACAGCCACCGAACCTCTCCCCGCCTCATCTTCCTCATCAGAGAGAAGAGAGAGGCCGGACAGGGCAGATCTCAGGCTGGGCTCAGCCCGTGGGCAGGCTTTGTTTGGCCCACACACTGTTTTAGAAAAAAGAATTAGGTGTTGAGATTCGAAAACTGGGAAATCTCCTCTTAAAATTCGATTTCTACCTTCTTTTGGAAAAGGGGGTGCAAATTCCTGCATCTCCAGGGTGCCAGAGGGCAGGGACAGCTTCCTTTGAGACCAGGGCTGTGGTGTCTGGTGTGCCACGGTCACCGCTGCTCGCTATGACCCCGCCTCTCCTGTGGCTTTCATTTTCAGGGGCTGGCTCCGCCCATAAAGGCATCCAAGTGTGTGATCTGTGGATGCTACGTTCTCAAATTCCCCACTCTGCCCGCTGCGATCATCCATGAACCCAGCAATGAGTGTGTGATCTTGCATTTCTCAGAGATGCCATCTCCCTAAAGCACTTTTTATGACTACTTTAAATTTAAGCAAGTCAAACAGCTTATGTCTAACTCTTTGCCAGACCAGAAGCCCCATGAGGGCACTTGTCCCCACACTAAATGGCCCCAGACGGCTCCGCCTCCTCCCTTCTTGCCTCTCGTTACACACCATCACCCTCTCTGGCTGCCGCCCGCCCAGTGCTGCTGTTAACAAAGTCTTATCTCCTTTCCCACTTCCCAAGTATCACCATTTCGAACCTGCTGAAAGAAGAGAAAAGAACAGCCCTTGCTGGTTAGAAACCTTCTAGAACAAGAGTTATGGGACCCGGGACTCCCCTGTGGGTCAAGTGCATGAACTTCAACACTTGGGTTTTGCAGCTTTGAGACGGCTCCTTTAGAAAAAGAAAAGACTGAGCTTCCTTTTTCTATTCTCCTCGATATTCTACATAACTTGAGTTGTTCATCAGTGATTTCTGGATGGCTGAGGTATTTGAGTATTAACAATGTAAAATCACCAGCTTTGAACTGACTCCATTTTGCAGAATGGATGCTAGGGTCCTAGCGTGTGAGATGCTGGGTCACTGCAGACTGCCCTCTGCCTCAGGCATGCCTCTCCTGTGTTGCCGAAGGCGAAGGCGGGAGTCAGAGCCCTCTGGTTTCCTATCATCTTCCCTGCCCCGCCCTCCTGTCCCCAGGCCATGCCATTAATTGTGAGAAAACTGAGGCACCAACACGGAGAAGGTGGTGAGAGGCATGAACCTCTCCTTACCTACAGCTGTCCGGGTTCCCAGCCCTTGTCTCTTCCCCGCACAGCAAGGGGGGGGTACCGGGCCAGATGGAGGGGGCTGCGTTTTGCAGGTGCTCCTGCGGCTGGAGGGGGAGACGAGAATCTATCCCTTTAAACACAGATTAGCAGCTCTCTCCCATGCTCGCCTTCCTTAAAAAGAGAACTTGTCAAGGTTTACATCAATAATAGATAATGGTGCATCGCTGTGGCAGGTTCCAGCCGGAGGCTGTTTTGATATTTTCCAGAGAATTTGTCAGCAATCTCGAAGTCAAGGAAGAGTGGGGGCTGGGGGGCGGGGGCAGAGGGAGCGCCTTCATTAATTTTCCTTCATTTGCATCGTTGCTGTTAAATAATGTATGGATCCCGCTCCGTGTCTGCAGCCCTCCTCCTCCCTGAGTCGCTGGGGTCCTCCCCTCCTTGAGATGAGCTCATCAAGACTTTGATGGCGGGGGGAGGGGGGGGCTGGGGTGTCTCAGCCCCACTAGGCGTGTCTCCAGGACCCTCACGGACTGGGACCTCCCAGCCACCTAGCATTTATTTAGTCCCTACCAGGCCTGGTCCTGAACTAAGTGGTTTACAGGGACAGCACTGGAAATCTCTGCAGTAGCACGAGGTCAGGACTGTTATTAAACTCACTTCACAGGTGAGGAAAGCGACAGGTCAAGTGCCTCCCCTGGATCCCACAGCCAGGTGACGCGGAGCTGAGATCTGCACCCCGGTCTGTCCAGCTCTGTCCAGGTCAAAGGCGGGGCTCTTGACCTCCAAACGGCAAACCTCACACCTGCCTGGGAGGCTTCCCGAAGCACATGGGGAAGGCGGCCTTCCCTCCGACGGCGGGTGGGGGGGGGGCTGGGAGGATGCTGGCTGGCTTTGGGGTGGGGGGCAAGGAGACCGAGGCCAAGGGGAGGATGACCTGTGTCACCCCAAGTGCACAGCTGGCATGAGCATGGGGAAGTTCTTGGGGGGTGGATTTGGCCTCTGCCCCAGGAAGGGGCCCCCAATCCTGGAGCCACCTGAAGATGGAGGGAGACTGCCTCTCGAGCCTCAAGCGCCTGTCCCTGGGGTGTGTCAGAGAAGGGTGTCACTGCCGGGGTCACCTGCTGCCAGCGTTCATATCTGGAAGACCCCAGTCGGGGGCTGACGGACTGAACCAGGATCTGGCACAACGGAGTCTCTAGCACACAGCCAGGGGAAACGAAGGCCGGGGGGGGGGGCGTTTTTATTGACGCACAAAGACGTGCTCACTTTCTGTCGTGTGAACAGCGCTGGCCTGACGTAGGGTGGCGCTTGGCCCCATTTACACAAAATCGTACCCACGAGGGCAGATATGAGCACGTGCGGAAGGATGCTGATTGGGACGCTGCCGACTCACCCCAAGTTGGCACCGGGTGCCGGGATTTGGGGGGATTTTTCTCCCTTATTCGTATTTTCCTAATTTCTTCGGAACATGTATTTCTGGTAAGCAGATCTGTGTGGAGAGAGGGCTTTGTGGGGTACACAGGAGAGAGAAAACAGGTGCCACCAGGGACTCTGCCTGGAGCAGCTGAGGTCACCTCTGGCATTGCGTCCCTCTGCCCCTCATATGACCGGAGTCACCGTAAGCAACCCTGTGCCTCAGTTTCCCCACTCTGTCAGCATGGAATGCAGTCCAGTGGGGACTGGCTTTCATCCTGTACCAAGTCCGTGTCGAGCATCGACTTTGTGCTGGGCCCTTGAGGGGGACCTGAGCTATCAACAGATAAACTCTTCAGAGATGTTCAGTGACTTACTCCAGGTCACACAGCTTTGAGTGAGGGCCAGAGCCCGGCCTCCAACCCCGGTCCCAAGCCTGAGGTGACCGCCCAGTTGTGCCTGGGGCCAGGACAGGTGTTGAGGGCCTGGTAAGGAAGCGATGGCCTTCAGTCCGCTGTTCCCACTGGGGAGGAGTGACGAGCTTCCCCGCCTTCCTGTGGGGCCGCCTGCTTCTACCCACAGTGATTTTCACACTCGGCACTTGGCCACCTGCTTTCGCAAAGTCCTCATTTCTTCCTTTTTCCTGTAGCTGGGGAGGGGGGGGTTCTGTAATCTTGATCCGCTTTTATTTTTTTGAAATGTAAATTGCTTTTTAAAAATGTAAATAATTGACTTTTAATAAAAGGTATGTACTAATTTTTTATACTACAATAGTTTTCCCCTCAGTTTTATTGAGATATAATTAGTACGTAACACTGTGCAAGTTTAAGGTCTGCAGCCTGTTGACCTGAAGAACTTTTATATTGTGCCATGGTTACCACCACAGAGTCGGCTCACATCTCCATCACAGCACACGTTTACCGTCTCTTTTCTGTGGTGAGAACGTTTTAAGAACGTTTATGACTCACTCTCGAAGCAATTTCCAGGTATGTAAGAGCGTCATTAACTACGGTCACCATGCTGTGCGTTGGGTTCTTCAGCATTTATTCATCGTCTAACTGGAAGTGTGTGCCCTTTGACCAACATCTCCCCCCTTGTCCCTCTCTCTGTGACTAATGTCTGCCCCCCACCTGGTATTTGGGATTCACGGGGAGTCTCATTTTCAAATTAGCCAGGGCTGTTTGGTCTGAGCTGAAAATTCCCTTTTTAAATTTTTTTAAAATTTATTTTAAGTAATCTCTACACCCAACATGGGGCTTGAACTCACGACCCCAAGTTCAAGATCTCATGCCCTTCTTTCTCTTTTTTTAGTTTATTTTTATTTTTACTTATTTTGAGAGAGAGAGAGAGCAAGTGGGGGAGGAGCAGAGAGAGAGGGAGACAGAATCCCAGGCCGGCTCTGCATTGTCAGCACAGAGCCCAGTGAGAGGCTGGAACCCATGAAAGAGTCGGATGCTTAACCGACTGAGCCACCCAGGTCCCCCTCGCATGCTCTTTGGACTGAGCCCGCCAGGTGCCCTGAAGCTGAAAATGTCCTTGGAGCTAAGACGGCCGCTGGGAGCTGGCTTGGCGGGTGGGCAGAGGGGGGATGGGGATTACTCCGTCTTCAATCGGCTGGGAGACCCGCGCGCACAACCCCGGGGGACGCAGGGGCTAGCTGGCCGGCCGGTTCCCCTCAAGCGCCCAGCTAAGTGCTCTGCATGCAAAACTTCACCGGGTCCCCCTGACAGTCCTCTGAAGTAGGCACTAATATTATCCCATTGCACAGATGAGTAAACCAAGGCTGGAGAGAAAAAAGATTTGCTCAAGGTCACAGAGCAGTGACAGAAATCCAGCCCAGCTCTGTCCGATCAGAGCCTGACCTTGAAATCCCTGCACAGTGTGCAGTGTCTCAGAACAGGAGCGGAGCGCCCACTGGGAGAGGAGGCCAGGCCAGGAGGCGGAGGGTGCAGAGGGTCTCTGGGAGTGGGCAAGCTCTGGGGGGGGGGGGGGCTCCGGCACTGGCTGCTGGTCTGTCAGCCTTCGGGGACCCATGCCTACACCTCCCCGGGAGCCTTGGAGGTTCAGAGAGAGTTGGAGATACAGACGCACTAGAAACTGAGTTTATGGATCCAAATGGTTTAATGGAGATCGATGTAAGTAGGGGTGGAAGTGAGGTTTGTGGATACAAACCTGGGTCTAAACTGTAGCTACAATCATTATAAATAGAGACTCAGCGATCATTTCCCCATTTGTTCAGCAAATGTCTGTAGATCCCCCAGAGGCATCCGGAGTGGGGCTGGGCTCGAGGGGACGCATCGGTGCACAGGCTGGCAGGAGCACCCCCAGGGCTGGGGGGGCCGAGCAGCTGGGCAGGTGGCTGTATCACGGCAGGTGCCGGCGGAGGTCCCGACTCTGAGCGGGAAGGTGCTCCTGGCTCAGCTGGCGTGAGCGGGGTGGACATGGGGAAGGGGTCCTGGCGGGGGAGGGCCCAGGGCGTCTTTACACACGCGTGTGCACACACAGACACATGTAACTGAGGTGTATTCAAGGGAGTGTCCAGATCTTACATAGTCACTTCAGTATGTTTAACACACCCCCATAACCGCCACCTAGAATATGCTAGAAACTGTTTCAAACACCTCTTCTAGCTGATCACCCTCTTCTGCTGTTCTGATTTTTAAACACATAGATCGCTTGGGGCGCCTGGGTGGCTCAGTCAGTTAAATGTCTGACTTCAGATCAGGCCATGATCTCATGGTTCGTGGGTTCGAGCCCCAGGTCGGGTTCTGTGCTGAGAGCTCAGAGCCTGGAGCTGTTTCTGATTCTGTGTCTCCCTCTCTCTCTGTGCCCCGCCCCCTTGCACTCTTCTGTCTCTCTCTCAAAAATGAGTAAATATTTAAAAAAATTTAAACACAAAGCTCGCTTTTGCCTGATCTAGGATCAACCAACCAGGAAACAAACTGAGCCCATCTCTGGAGTCTTCCGTGCTACTGTCCCTTTTCACGGCTGGGCAGCACCGCCTGCCCCCCCCCCGCCAAAGAAATGGACCACAATTTGCTTAAACATTCACCTACCGCTAGCCATCTGAGGTGTTTCCGTTTCTGTCCCTATAAGGAAAGCTATGGAGATTCACAGAAGCAAGTCTTTCTGTGAATATGTGATTTCATTGTGCTTGGGTAAAGACCCCCGAGTGGAATTACAGGGCCACAGGGCAGGGGGATGCTGAACCTTCTAGAAAACAGTCGTCTGTCCACCAAGGAGCTTTCCATCCCAATACTCTCTTGAGAACTTATACAAGTTCAGTTGCTCCACGTCCCTGCCAACATTTGGTGTTGTCAGTCTTTGGGGTTTTAGCCACCCCAGGGGGTGCTGAATGGAGTCCTAAAGCATGGCTGGAGTGGTCTGGGAGACAGAGAGGGGCTGGAATGAGGGCATTCCAGGCATGGAGGCGGGAAATATGGGATGGGCACAGGGTGCAGAATGTGTGAGTGGTCGGGAGGGGGGGTCAGCACCCAGGGGGCCCTTGCGTCCTGCCCGGCCACTAACTGTGACTTGCAGAGCACCTTATGTGCCCCCCTCCCACGTGGAGGACCTCATGCTGCCCACTGGTTTGGGCTCGTTCAGCTTATTTTACTTGGTCCTCGCCACAGGAGGCAGGCGGGGCAGCGACAGGGGCCCCAGTTATAGACGGGACCTGACGGTGGGCTCCAGAGAGCGCCCGCTCTGGCGTCTCTTGCTCTCAGTGGGGCTGCCCTCTTGGGGATGTGCTTGAGCTCTTCGGACCCTGCACTGTCCTGGGCTCCCTGGGAGATGGAGGAGGTGAGACTCAGGGGCTCACGGCCTAGGCAGCCCTGCAGGGAGCGAGAAATGTTCTGAGGGCCCAGAATGTTTGAGAACGTACTCCACCCTCCTGGGTGCCGGGACTCCGGGGAGATCCACTCAGACCCCCGCCCTCATGGTGCCGAGGGGCTGAAACACAGGATCTGATACAGAGGAGAACCGGAGCTGGCGGTAATGGTAATCACGGCTTGCATTTACCGTCCGCCTCCTGCGCTCCAGGACGGAGGGGGCGGCCCCAGCTGGGTCCATTCGGTACAGGGTCCATATGATCAGGGCTGAGGTGTCGCCTCTCAGTGCCTTGGCTGCCTCTTCTGCAGAATGGGAGTAACCTCGACCCCCAGCTTGGGGCTGATGAGAGGATTTGGTGAAATAATTCATACACTCCGCTGGGGCTCTCCCAGCCCCTTCCTTGCAGCGCTGCTGGGGCCACCAAGCCCAGGTGACAGACAGTGGTGGCTGTTCCTCCCACCTCACTGAGATGTGTGCTGGGACCTGAAGTGGGAGGTGTGACAGATGCCCGAGGAGGTGGGTTCCTTGTTTGGCACTGTGGCCTGTGGGACCTTCCGGAGACCAAGGCTGCACCTGATTGAGAGGTTCCACAGGGCACATGGGTGGGGGGAGGAGGGGAGGGCTTCTGAGCAGGGCTACTGTATACATGGGGGCACCCACACCCTGCCTCACCCTGAGCGAGTCCATGTGGGCAGCGTAGCACAGAACCTGGCCAGAGGGAGGGCACCGGGAACAGGAATTTTGTTACCCTCACGGTTACCTCCTGACTAGAAGGGTGACCAGGTTGAACTGTCACTACCCTTCCCCAACGTACATTCCAGTCATAACTCCCAAGAATTGGAGGATGTGACCTTATTTGGAAATAGACTCTTAAGTTGAGAAGAGGTCATGCTGGATCAGGGTGGGCCCTAAATCCAGGGACTGGTGTCCTTTTTAAAAACCATTTATTTATTTTGAGAGAGAGAGTGCAAGGGGGAGGGGGCAGAGAGAGACAGAGGGAGACACAGAATCCGAAGCAGGTTCAAGGCTCTGAGCTGTCAGCACAGAGCCAATGCGGGGCTCAAACCCATGAACCATGAGATCATGACCTGAACTGAACTCAGACGCTCAACCAACTAAGCCACCCAGGTGCCCCAGCAGTGACTGCTGTCCTTATACAAAGAGGCAAAGACACATGGGAATACACAGCAGAAGACCATGTGGGGCGGAGCAGAGGTTGGAGTGATGTGCCCACAGGCCAGCATCTCCAGAAACCAGGAGGGAGGTCCAGATCAGAGCGTCCTTCAGAACCTCCTGGACCAATCAACCCTGCTCACTCCTTGATTTTGCACTCTGACCCCCTGGGCTGAGAATTATTTTCTGTTGTGTCATGCCACACCGTTTGTGGTACTTTAGTATGACAGCCCTAGGACACTAACAGGGGAAGCCAGGAGAGCTTCTTTCCCTGTGCCTGATGACTTTACCCAAGATCCCACCATCCCGCTCCTGCAACTCCTTCAAGACTTTGCTAGAACGTCAACACCAGACCTTTGCTAGCTGTCATCTTCAACACTAGAACTCCCTACACTCCTAACCTCCAGCCCTGCTTTCGTCTTCTCTCTGGGGTCAGTCACCTTCTACCACTCTCTGATGGACTTATTGATTCCTTTCTCCCCAACTGGAAGAGAGCCCTGTGATATGGGACTGTGTCCCCAGCACCTAGTACAGAGGAGTCCCCATCTGTGTTTGATGTATGGAGGGATATAGATGGGTGGATGGATGGATGAATGGGTGGATGGATGGGTGGATGGGTGGATGGATAGGTGAACGTGTGGATGGATGGATGGGTGGGTGGATGAATGGGCAGATGCGTGGATGGATGGATGGATGAGTGGATGAATGGATGGATGGGTGGATGGATGGGTGGATGAATGGGTGGACAGATGAGTGGATGAATGGATGGATGGGTGAATGGATAGGTGAATGTGTGGATGGATGGATGGATGGGTGGGTGGATGAATGGATGGATGGGTGGATGGATGGGTGGATGAATGGGTGGATGGATGGGTGGGTGGATGGATGGATGGATGGATGGATGGATGGATGGATAGACGAGTGGATGAATGGATGGATGGGTGGATGGATGGATGGATGGATGGGTAGATGAATGGGTGGACAGATGGGTGGATGGATGGGTGGATGGATGGGTGGATGGGTGGATGGATGGATGGGTGAATGGGTGGATGAAATGGATGGATGAGTGGATGAATGGGTGGATGCGTGGATGGAGGGATGGAGGGGTGGATGAATGGGTGGATGGATGTATGAGTGGATGCATGGATGGATGGATGGATGGATGAGTGGATACTTGCACTCTGCAGCAATTTGGCGACCCTCGTGAGGCTCAGTTGCCTGTGTTTCTGCAAAGCAAACCTGCCCCAGAAGGCATGAGTATGTGAGCTGGTTTTGGGGTGACAGCTCCCCTCTCCACAATGGAGCATAGAAATATTTTTGCTTCAATTGACCCTGGTTCCACTCTCCCCTGTGTAGGTGATTAGCACGCGGTTTAATTGCCCTTGCAGAGCCCTGAGCTAAGTGAGGGGAGGGCAAGCTTGCTCATTATTTCCCTGACCCACCAGGATCCAACCAAAACACAGGAAGAGTGGCCGTCTCTGCAGGGAGAGGCAGGGAGGCTGTGGGAATGCCGGAGGCGGCAGGGAAGCTGAGTCCTGACTGCGGGCCCCGGTCATGGCTCTCCTACCTTCTTCCTGCACACAGCCTCGTCTCTCCTCAAGTCAGGGGCTGGTCTGCCCTGTGGCCAGCCAGCACATCCCAGGCAGGGCTGCTGTTGCATAAGCCCAGGGGCGCCCATCACCTCGGGGTCTTTGTGAAAGGTGTCCCTTGGACTTGTGCCCCTTGGCAGCTCTGGTCTTCCTCTGGACCTACCCGAAATTCAATGATGTACGACAGAGGAGGGAACTTGGGCCACCATGCATAGAATTGCCAGCCCTCCTCACCTGATGGAATGGAAACTTCCAGGTCCTTGGAAGCTCACTCAGAAAGTTATCCCCTCCTTCATGTCCACATCCACGTCCACATGTCTCCCTCCACTTCCCATGTATACCGTCATGGCGGCGGCTATCCAAGCAAACCTTGGTGGGGTACTTACTGCATGGTGAACACTTAGCCATGGTCCTATCCGAGCCACCTCATTTTATTCTTACAACAGTGCAGTGGGCTGGTGTTATTACTACCCCCTCTGACAAAACTGAGGTCCCACGTGGTGGAGGGGCCTGAGGTCATGAGCTTGTAAGCGGCAGAAGCGAGTCGCAAACCCAGGCCTTTCTGACTCAGCGCCACCGTTCCATCACGCTAAGGGTCACAGTGACATCACCTGCCAGGTGGGTCCTGCGCCAGGTGTGCGGTGACCACGTTTGCCTGTCTTGACTCTCTTGAGCGGCGGAGTGCAGAGTGGGTCTGAACTCAGTGGCTCTCCAGCTGGGGACCCAGCGCATCACTTGCCCCCACCCCGGCCTGCTCACTCGTCACCTCTCTCGTTACCCAGCAAAGGCACCTGGAATGCGGGCGACACCCAATAAATGTTGGCTCCACTCAATCCGGTGTGAGACACAAGCTCAGAAGTGGGGGTGACGGCGAAGTCCCCTCCCCCCCCCAGGACCGACGCAGCCGCATCTCTCCCCGTCCCTTCTGGCCTCCAACCTTGTCCGGGTTCCGTCTCCATCTGCCCACTCACTGACACCAGCTGCGCACCAAGGGGTTCTAGCTGCTTACGGACAGTCTGCCCTGCACACATCCCGCCACACACGCGGCAGCCTTTGCGTTGTGATTGGGAGAGAAGAGAGAAGCCCGTAAGAAGTTGGGGAAAGGGGTCATCAGAGAAGGATGAGGGTGTGGGACGGTGCCCCTTGGTGCCTCCAAGGGAGGGCAGTGGGAGGTGAGCAGGTGGCCGTTGGTGCAGGCTGCACTCTAGCTATGTGGCAGTAGGAGCCCTGGGGAACGGGAGACCCGGAAGCCCCAGGGGCGGCCCCCTCACTGCTGTCCCAGGACAGGCTGCAGGGCTGAGGGGTCTCAGCAGGTTTGTGGGTGGGGGAGGCAGCTAAGCAGGAGCTGGGACAGTGGGTGGGGAGCGGCACAAGATGCCACGTGGTGGCCACAGCTCAACAGGTTAGGGTACATGTGCTGTTCCCTTCAGCGTCTCCATGGAGAGCGGGGGGTGTGGGGGGGGCGGCATCCTGACGCTGAGCAGAGGGAGGGGTAGACAGACGTGGCGAGTGAGGGGGAAAGTCGCCGATGCAGAGGCACATCTGGCTAATGAGTGGAGAGACAGAGAATCACAGGTGAAGGGGCAGAGAGGGAAGAAAGGCAGAGATGAAACGTGTTGGAAGCACCAAGTTAATGGAACTACTAAGTGGTTCATATTTCCCAGCTAATGAGGACCCCTCTGCGGGAGGGGCGGGTTCAGGCCAAGGAAGCACCATAGCTTGAATGACTCAAGGCGCTGGAGCTAATGAAGTCGCCGGAGACTTGGAATTCCTTGGGCACATCTGACACGGCTCCGTGGCGATGCTATTTGAATTCAGTCTGAGGATGACCGAAGGAGAGATGGTCCCTGTTAACACGACGAGTGTGGGGGACAAGAATTTGCAGGGGGGTGACAGGATCTCGGGGTGGGGGTGTCTAACATGGACAAAGGACCCGGGATGGAAGCAAGGATGGGCTGGGGGCTTCCAGACAATGTGTCTGGAAGGGCGAAAGGAAGCTGTGGCCCACAGGGTGAAGCCAGGGTTTGGGAGCAGGTGTGTCACGCTGTCTTGAGAGGCGGCATGGATGCTCACAGCCAACTGCATTCCCCAAACACACACACACACACACACACACACACACACACACACACACACACGCCCCAGAAGCCATGAACTAATATTTACCCAGCCTGTCCTGTGTTGATGGGCAGAGGCCAGCACGGCTTGGATGTCATGGGGCTGAAGGCTGTCGGGCTCCCAGCTTGAAGCAGCTCCCTGATTCTCTCAGCAAGAAGTCCAGATTCCTCTGGGGCTCCCGCGGGACACATTTGGCATCGTCTCCTTGGTCCCCAGCACACCAGCCCTCTCCGTCCTTCCCCAGGTCCCCCTTCCTGGCTCAGGGCTTTTTGCACCTGCTGGTCTTTCCACTGGGAATGCACTCTGCTGCCAACACCTATACACTCTTCAGGCCTCCATTCAAATGTCACTTCCTCAAGGGATTGTCCTTGACCCCAGATCAGGACAGAGCCTTGTATATCATCTTCGTTTCCTCAGGCTTCCATAACCAACTGCCACAAACTGGGGACTTTAAAGCAACAGAAGTCTCTTCTTAGTTCTGGAGGCCAGCAGTCTGAAATCAAGACGTTGACAGGCTTGGTTCCTACTACAGACTCTGGAAGGTAATCTGTCCTGAGCCCCTCTCCCAGCTCTGATGGCCTCTGCTAATCCCTTCCCTCCAGCCCCTGCCTCCATCTTTGGATCACCTCCTCTGTGTGTGCGTCTCTCTCTCTCCTTTCCAGTCTCATCAGGACACAGCCTTTGGATTTAGGACCCACCTGGTCCTGGATGATCTCACCCCAAGATCTTTACCCTGATGACATCTGCAAAGACCCTTATGCCTAATAAGGTTGCATTATGAGGTTCCAGAGGGACATAAATTGGGGGGATCCTATTCAACCCACAGCCCATCTGTAGAGAATTCATCATAGTTGGACATGATCAGTTATTAGTGTTATTATCTGTCAGATGTCTGTGCTTTTGGTTAGCCTTTGAGGTCTGTGAGAGCAAGGATGGGATCAGGCTGTGCCTACTGCCTCCACAGTGTCCAGCCAGGGCAGGCATGTTATAGTTATCTGCAGAATAAATGATGGGGTTGGTAGGCTCTTAGAAAGAAGGTGGGAGAGGGCATACCCAGGGGCACCCTGCTACATTTCTCTGTTTCACAGTGAGGGGATGGGAAGGCACAGGTTGAGTACCATTGATTCAGGGGGTGCCAAGGACAGGGAGTCACCGGCCAGAGTCCCCAGAGGTTAACCCTTCCCATGTGCTTGGCCATCAGAGATTTCCTCTTGGTGTCTTCAAAGAACTTCAATTTTTCTTGAAATCTTTTCACTCTGCTTAATTATCTTCCAGCCTCATAGCAAGAGAGAGGACGCAAAAGATGAGGGAGGGCCAAGAGGACGTTGCATCAGGACTGTGAGCTTGGAGAGGTGAGGGAGGGGGGATTCCCTCCAAGGCCGAGGGAGTCTGGTCAAAGCAATAAAAAGTGTCATTCCCTTAGAGAGACGGAATGTTAGAGCAACTAAGTGGGCGAGCTCTGAACTCACATTGGCCTGGGTTGGAAACCCAGATCAGCAGCTGCTGACTCAGGGACCTCAGACGAGTCCTGTATCCTTGCTGGGCCTCATTCTCCCATCTGTGATATGGGACTAATAGCATCTATTTCCACAACGTCCTGTCAGGTTTATTGAGAGCATAGCACTGTGTCTGGCACATGGCAAAATCTCAGTAAGTGTTGGTGCTCTTCCATGGTAGAGGTCAGAGGAGATGGCAGGAACTCAGGAGGTTGGAAATAGGTCCAGAATCCTTGATTCTCAATGCCTTTGCAAATCTACAAAGGCAGGACCATACCTGTCCTGTCACTGTTGACCAGCCCCAGCCCCATAGAGGAACGTCATAAACACAGGATGATTGAAAAGAAGGTCGAGTGAATGCATGAATGAATGCCAACAATCCTTCTTTTCTCCAGCTGCAGAGGCCGAGAGGTGATTTCTCATTCATGCCTGTCTCCCTCGGCCTTTTCTGTTCTCCCTGTGTCACCGTCCAGCCTCCAGACTCTGTTTTGACCATTGATAGTCATAGAATTCTTCGCAGTGTTGATCACTGAGATGGAATAGTCTCCCTACCCCTAAACCCTACAACCTTCCTCACTCCTTCCTGCCTCTGGTGACGCCACTGAGCCTCATGATTAATTCCCCTCCAGAAACATTCTGATGAAGCCACATGCTCACGCCAGGCAGCCTCCCAGATCAAGGATTATTTCACAAAGCTGCTTTTCTCTTTGTGACCCGTGTTCATTAGCTGCTGCAAGGGTCATGCCGTCCACTGGTTCAGCGGGGCCACCTCTGAGCAGACAGTTGCCCTGGAGGGAAAGCTCTCCCCAGCCTGCCACAGAGGGGAAGTTTGCTGCTGGAGGAGCGGACACCTGGCAGGGGGAGGGGTATTCTCAAAGGAAAAAAAACCTAAGGTGAGCCATATAATATTTCTGACATTTAGTCATTTGTTGACCCATAAGAATGGCATTTCCTCCCAATAGGACCATTTGAAGTTGCTTCTATAGCAAGAAAGAGGGAAAGGAGGAAGGAGCCAAACTTTGGAGTTGGAAACTGGTGTCCAGTCCTGCTCTGCTACTTGTCAGCTGTGTGGCATGGGAAGTGTGCCCCAACTCTCTGGGCATGCTTGTCAAGTGTAGGTAATTAAGGTACCACCTTGCAGGGAGGGCATACGGTTTCTATGCAACTGTGTGCATCACTGCCTACCTTAGTGGCTGGTGCAGTAAAAGTGTACACTCAGTGGCGACTGTGCTGGCACTAAACTAGTAATTCATGAGTCACTGGGAGGGCACAACTGCCTTCTGACTGGTGCTCAGCATTCACTTCTTTGAAGTTATGTCTCTGGCGAAGGCACCCGGGGGCTCCAGGAGATCTTGGCGGAAATGCACATTCATTGATACCAGAGAGGCCCTCTGCAGCCCTCTCCCATTGGCAGATAAGCCTAGACTTTAAGCCAGTACAGAACCTGGCATAGACAGGACACTGATAAATGGGATGAATCAGGTAGATGTATCAGCTGACCTCTTGGAAGACAGAAAAGCTTCGAGAAGTATGAGGTACAAAAGAAATTAGGCAGGGGTGGAGATGGGAGCATGGACGGAGCAGAAGAGCAGTAACAGTACCTAGAGGAGAGGAGGGTTTTCATAGGAACACGGAAATCATTGGCCTTTTGAGCCTACGGTGGTGGCATGGCTGGGCCCAGGGCGCTCTCCATGGTGCTGAACCACCATTGCTGGCCGGGCGTCCAGCTGTCTCACCTCTGCTGGCGCTCTGTGAATCCTGGCCACCTTCTTTCAGGAATTCTGAGCTGGGGAGAAAGGAGGTGGTGGAGATGGGACAGAGAGTGCGAGGTGACACCAAATGAAGGCTGCTGGTCAGACACACATTGCCAGACAAGGAGAGACTTCTGTTTTCACATTATTGCTGTCACTAAGCAATAACTTCCTCAGCGGGAAGCACAGGCAACCGTCCCACACCCACTGTGCTTCTGCTGCTGCCTTTATGGTGAAAATCCAAACCCACTACGTGTCTGCAGACCTATGATCTGGGCTCACACCACTTCCTCTTGTCCAGAGGCTCTTCACAGGCCATCGCACACATTCTGTTCCTTTCAGACCCAGGCCTTCCCCCACGCCCGACCCCGCTCCCCATCACCTTATCATCTGACCCGCCCCTCACATCCTTCAAGGCCCATCCCTATATCTCATCCTCCAGGAAGCCTCTCTTGACCACTGTTGGGGCCCATCCAGCCAGCAGTGCTGTGTGGCCTATTGGGACCCTGCTTCCCCTACTTGAAAATATGTGTGCTTGACTGCTTGACCGAAATGGATCAGAGACTGGGGTTAGTTCTCCTATTATTCATACCTCTTGGTGATTGTGGTTTCAGTAAATGGGCAGATTTTCTGATTGAAAGTTCTCCCCTGGTTAGAGGCACCTTACTCACAGACTATTGTTTGAACTTTTAAAAACAGCCTTGTCATAAGCTTCAGTTAATATTACACTATATACACAAAATAAGACCCCCACTGATGTATTTTTAGTGATACATTATGTTTTTTGATCTTCTGTATTGTACCTCATTCCTGTCTTTAACTTTCTGTTCTCTCTTCCGTGAAAACAATGATCTTTCTGAAACGTGATTCCTAAGAAGTTACAAACAATGTAATCATTAAAAGAAAGATGTAATCACCTGTGGTCTATAAGACACCAAGTTTCACAGTAAAGTGTGGTCTCTTCCACCCTTCATGTTGTCTGTGTTCTTCTTGTAGATATTTCGCCGACACCAACCCCCTACTCAGAGACCCTTAGACTCGGGTGCGTGGGCTGGTCTCCCGAAGACCACGTCAGCCGCCCCCACTTCACTCTCCGACCTCCTACCAAACTTAGAGCTAAGTTTAGCAAGCAACCCTTTTCTAGTTCTCCACGAGCATCTCCCCACGCAACTGTGGGCCCTTGGAAGACCTGATTCTTGCTTTTTCTCACCTCCGTGCAGCAGAGCCAGGCCTGGACCGTGCATGAGCATCAACAGCAGCAGCAGCATCGTGAAGAGGCACTAATGTGTGCTCGGGCTGTGTTGATCCTTGTCAAGCTTTATCTCGCCGAGAACACAATAAATCTTTGAAGCAGGTCTTATTATTATTACCATTTATAATAGGAGGCTCAGAGGGATTGAGCAACCTGCCTGAAGCCATACATACGCCAGAGCCAGGGTTCAAGCAAAGGTCTGTCTGGCCTCAGAGTCCAGCTCTGAGTATCTGATTCATAGCAATGACCCATAACTGAAACACACACCGAACCCAGCCTGGCTCTGCCGCTTACTGTGGTGAGAGTCTCTCTCTTCAAAGAATCAGAGAGTCAGTGCTGCGAGAATCAGAGAAGGCAAAGCTGTTTTCCTGGGGTGGAGCAGACAGCACAGCAGTCTTCCCCCTGCTTCTAAGAACATTCTCAGGGATTGCATTCATTTCTATAAACATTTATTGAGCACTGACTGCATGTCATGCATCATGCACCATGATGAGCACTGGGATAGACGACCATAAATACAACTCAAGTTGATGCTGTCAGCCTGGGATTAAAGCTTTTAGAGAAAAATTAGAAAAGGACTCAGTGGCCCAGCCCTGTCTATGTCCTGGGGGCCCAACCAACAGGGAACACCAGCTTCATGCTTCCAGAAAGATCCTGGAGTATTCTGAAGATTACAGGGGCTCCCAGGGAGCCATGAGGGACCTGTGAGGCTGGGCTTCTAGAATTTTTAGGAGACAGCTAACCATAGACATGATTTATCTGGTGGCTGCTTTGCTTTGTCAGGTTTTTGGATAATGTCTGACCATCCACAGAGCCGAGCTGGTCCATCAGGATGGGTTTCTGGATGTGCATGTGTGTGCTTGTGTGGTGATGGGTGCACACGCATGCCTATGCACTTCTGCACTTAAATTTTCAATTAGAGATGTATCAGTGCTGACAAGGAACAGAAGCAGGAACATGATGAACTCATAAGGTTATTGGAGCGTGGGTGCATGATGGGGGAAATAAGATAAGTGAAAATCGATCATCTCTGTGTGTGTGTGTGTGTGTGTGTGTGTGTTAAACTCCAGCCAATGAGAAGATATTGCTTCCTCTATGCTGGTGGTGAGCAGAGCAGGGGTTCTCTGGGGAAGCTCCTTGAGTTGCAAGGTAGGGGTGAGCAGGGGAGAGTAGGATGCTTGTGAAAGGGCCTGATCAACTAACTCTCTCTCCCCACCATCCCCCACGATGTCCCTCTGGGCACTGCCCTGGCCTCGGTTTGTAGCATCCTGGCCCATACCAAGCAGCAGCCTCCCGGCTCTGAGCCTGCCCCTGAAGCTACACCCTGCTGCACCCTCCTCCCTACATCTTTCCCAAGGGGGTCGTCATCATGTCAAAAGCCCAGTGCTTTTTAAAGAATCTTTCTCTCCTTCCCTTTGATTCTGCCCTTGTTTCCCTGGGCCTTCTAGAGAACAAAGTGCATGACTGAGTGGTAATATATCCCTCGTGTTGGCCTTGATTTCGCTCTTGTTGATGGGGGCAGGAGGATGTTGATTGCTCGTTTGGTGGCTTCCTCCTCTCTCTGTCAGAGAAGAGTCAATGCCCCCGTGTGCTTCCTGAGAACAAGAAGGGCTTCCTGGCCACAACCACTCCAGAGCAGAATTCGGTCACTGGCTCAACAAGTATTCGCACCTACTATGTGCCAGACACCATTACAGTTGAAGGGATCAAGCCATTGTTCAATCTTTAGACAAACACTTTGGTTTTCATGGGAGCTTACACCTTGGCAGCAAGGGCAATGGTGAAAGAGCCACAGGGGCAAACCCAGGCTCTGCCCTTTGCTACCTGTCAAACCTTGAGAAAATTCGCTAACATCGCCTAGCCTCTGTCTTCCATCTTCAAAATGGGAAGAATGAGCGTGTATGAGTTATCTACTTCTGCAATGACGCTGCACGACAAACCCCGCCCCCCAAGTGTCAGTAGCAGGTGACAATAAGCACCGATCTCTCGCACCCCTGGAGTCAGCTGGCGGTCCATAGGTCTTTTCAGGCTTCGGCTGGGCACGCTCTCGCGTTTGGGGCCCGGGTGGGGGGGTTCTGTCAGCTGAGGTGACTCGGGAGACTCGGCTCTGTATTCCGTGTGTCTCATTCTCCGCTAGGCTAGGCCCCTGCACGTTCATGGGGCAATGGCGGGCGGAGTGCCAGAGTGGGCGCAGACCCCATTACATGAAAGATTTTAGGGCTCTCCTTGAGTCAGTTGCTAAAGCCCCTCTGGGCAAAAGGCAGCCTCTTGGAGGTTCCAGGGTGAGAGGGGAGGATGGCAAAAGATGTGGATGCAGGGAGGGGGGAACCGTAGCTCCATGTTTATGATCTACAACAGACTTCCTCCCAGGGCCCTTGTGGAGATGGTCTAGGAAGGATGGAATGCCCTTAGCCCAGCTCCTAGTTCACATGAGGGGCGGAAAAGGAGCTTAAAAAAAACAAACAAGAACACACAGGTTTTGGGGTGAATGAGGGGGGCTTCAAACAGGTCTTGCTTATGGCAACACCCCCAAATACCCCATAATAACTGATGAATGAATGAGGGTCCGGACATGAGGGTAGCCAATTATAACAATCGTTTTATCCTGACAGAGGCTGATGGCTTCACCTGGTGTCAGGGACTCAGATGGACCCGTCTCTCCACCCCCTAAGTCCTCTGTGGTCAGGCTAGCGGAACAGTTTCGGGGGCGTGCTGGAACATTCTTGCTGTTAAATCTTCCGGAGACTGATGAGGGAGGCCTCCTATCTGGGGGGCGTGTAGCATGAGTCTGGGGCAGGAAGGAGGGAAGGTAACCGCTGAAAGCTTTTTCTAGCTGGTGTTTCTCCTGGACACACAGGAGAACTCCGCTTCCTAGTTCCCCCCTGCCCCTCCTGCAGTGAGATGGGGCTCTACCACTGAGTTCTGGCCAAGGGGTGGGAGCGGCCTCCCCCCAAAACCTCCTGATGAGCCCCCATAGCTTTCTCTTTCCTGACTTCCTTGGCAAAGGCAGAGGGTCCTGTGAGGGCTCTAGGGCAGGGGTGGGAAGGCCAAGGTTCACGGGTCAAATCCAGCCCTCCATCTGCTTTTATAAATAAAGTTTTATTGGAACACGATCATGCCCATTCCTTTCTACGTTGTCTGTTTTCACACCACAGCGGTGGACTTGAGTAGCTGCCACCGTATGGCCTGTGATGCTAAAATATTTACTATTAGCCCTTGACAGAAAACATTCTGGGTCCTGCTCTGAGGGGTGGGTGGGGCCACCAGCTAGAGGGAGCCTGGGTCCCTGGATGCCTCCGTGGAGCCCAGTGTCCCCCTTTGCAGTCAGCCTCCTGGCCTGTGACATAAGCAGGAAGGACACCTTCACTGTGCTGAGCCCCGCAGATTTGGGTGCCATCTGCCACCTCAGTCAATCTGCCTCAGGAGCTACGATTCTGGGACCAACATGGCTGCTCGTCCATTTTCTCACTCCGTGCCCTGCACGCCCTGGGAAGCAGGCCCGTCTCCAGGCCAGGGGTCATGCGGGACCACAGTCACTCGGACCTGGTGACCTTGGACAGTGATCTGGGTGTTACTCTGACAGAGCGGCGGGGGACCCTTCTCTCCCGAGGGGCTGCTACAGGGGTGAGGAGAGCCGGGACGGGGGAGAGGGAAACCCATGGATGGCCAGGACTGGGGCCAGCCTGCTGGCCTCGGTGAGACGGCCTGCTCGCAGGATGATCATCTTGGGCAACATGACCTTGAGGTTTGTCAGTCACTGGCTCTCCTCCAGCTTCCTCTGTCTTATCTATAAAAGGTGAGCAGAGTGCCCTCGGCCTAGAGCTGCTGGCGACAGGGAGTCTCCAGTTGAGGGGCACATTCTCGCCCCGCAGTGGGGTTTATATATAGCTTTGCTTCTCTCTCGCTCTGTCAAAGCTCTGGCGCCTGGAAAGCTCATTCCCTTCCAGGGAGCCCCTGCCCTGATGCCCGGGGCACAGCTGTGCACACAAGGGGCCCAGTGCTCATCAGCCGACTGGGCCAAGCCCCCTGGGGTTGCTCTCTCGGGATCCCGACCTACGAGGAAGGGAGGCGGCGGCGGACCGAGAGGGCGTGCAGGGGGTGAGCAAACGCCGCTGGCAGCCAAGCTGGACCACACGCCAGAGGAGCCAACAGGAGAGTCCAACTTGCGGAAGGGAAGACGCAAGGTTTCCAGGAAAAACACTGTCCAACGGAACCTTCTGAGTTCCGCGTCTGCCCCTGGCGCTGGGGCGGACGGCAGGCCTCAGAGCCTCGGTCTCGGTTTACAACACGCGGCCACTGAGCCCTCGAAGCACCACCGAGGGCCTGGGAATGGCACTTCAGGTACTTGAAATGAATTTAAACGTGACTCACGTTTCCTTCGTTAATTTTCATTCAGAGACGGCCATGGCCGTACTCTGGGGAATGCTGGTGCTTTCTTGTCGGCCCTCACGGTCTGGCTGTTTCCTGACCTCGGCTGCTTTATCTCTCCATCCCCCCAACCCCCAACTTAAGCTGCCGTGGGTGGGGTTCCTCCTGAAACCTGGGGCTGCAGGGCTGAGGTCCCGCCCAGCTTGGGTGCCCGGGGCCCGCCGAGGCCAGCTCCGGTCGTGTGTGCGAGCACGTGGTGGGACACAGTGCGGTGCCCGAGGGCCGATCGTGGCCGACAGAGCCAGGCAGGCACGACGGAGCAGCAGACAAGGCCCGGGCTCCTGCTCCGTGGGTGTGGCCTTGCATCTCAGTGCTTGCCCGCCACCCCCCTGCACAGAGCTCTTCACAGCAGAATCCAAAACGAGCTGAGCTGGGGGTATGGTTCCTTAACCAGCATCATTTACCCTGTTCCTCCTCAGACCAGCCGTTCCCTCTGCCTCTCAATCAGGCGTCTCTGGAGGTGGCAGAGGGAACAAGGGGGACTGGAGGGGGCCGCCAGGGTTTGCCGGGCACGGGCGTATTGGGGCCGAGTGCTCAAGCGCTGTGCCACGTTTGCGGGGTGACCTGAGCGAGTTAGTTAACCTCTCTGGGCCTCGGCTGACTCATCTGTGGAGAAGGGTATGGGAGCCACAGGAGAGGCCTTACG
Source organism: Suricata suricatta (assembly GCF_006229205.1). Classification (NCBI taxonomy): domain Eukaryota; kingdom Metazoa; phylum Chordata; class Mammalia; order Carnivora; family Herpestidae; genus Suricata; species Suricata suricatta. The sequence continues at coordinate 4,184,025 of NC_043712.1, read as the reverse complement.
GAGGGCGAGGGGACAGTATCTGGGTTGGGCCGCACATTGTCTGCGGAGCCCAGAGACAGCCAGCAACTCACAATTACACAGCCAGTAAGAAACAGACTACGTTCCACCTGCCCTCAGCTGGTGCTGCTACCCTCAGAAAACAGAGGCTCTGAATCCGAAGCTGATCTGTAACAGGGAGAACCCGCAGCGGGACGTGGGGGCCTGGGGGCCGAGGAGCTGCAGGGGCCGGGCAGCATCAGAGCTTGAGGAGGGCGGGGAAGGGGTGCGGCGGGGGTGGGGCTGGCCCCAGCCAGGACCTTGAAGCAGGAACCACTGTGGGGTTCCTTGGAAGCGAGTTTGGAGGCCAAGGGGCTGTGTCTCCACACTCCCACCTTGGCTGAAATGTTGGCAGATTCCATGAGCCTCACTGAGCCTCAGTTTTCTCATCTATCAAATGGGCATAATCCTAGCAGCCAGGGGTTGTGAGAATTCAGTGCACTGCTGTATCTAAAGCTGCAGCACAGAAGGTAAGCGGTCAGTGGTGAGAAGGATCATTTCAAGGGCGTCGGGGTGGCTCATTCGGTTAAACGACAGACTGCAGCTCAGGTCATGCTCAAGTCGTGATCTCACGGTCTGTGAGTTCAAGCCCCGTGTTGGGCTCTGGGCTGACAGCTCAGAGCCTGGAGTCTGCTTCAGATTCTGGTTCTCCCTCTCTCTCTGTCCTTCCCCACTTGCATTCTGTCTCTGTCTCTCTGTTTCTCTCTCTCAAAAATAAATAAACACTAAAAAAGAGAACGGTAATTGCAGCAGGGCAGAGGAGGGCTGTTCAGAGAAAGGTCCAGAAAACGGGCCTGTGTGCAGCTCTCCTAAGAACAGCCCCTCCTAAACCGAGGCTGAGTGGGGTCTGAAACAAGAGCTCTGATGGGCATGAGGGCTGGTGAAAAAGCCCTGTCCTGGCGGTGACCTTGGCCAACTCTTTCACCTCTAAAAGGCGGCAGGAATGGGGGCCTGAGGTCTGAAGGTTTTTTCAAAGCCCTCCCTCCCAGCTTGCCCCCACCCTCTCCGCTGAGGGGGGCCGTCGGGGGGGCAGGAGCGCGGGGGAGGGAGGGAGTCTTCTGGCTTCTCTCCACCCAGACTTGCCCTGGGGTTCCCGGAGAACCTTGAATTCATTAGTGGCTATAGCTCCGAGCCTTGATTAAAAAGATGCTGTCTTTTTTCCTTTTTTCATTCCCCCTTGGTTCTTTCCTGAGCAGTGATTTCAATTTGCAGCTGGCTCTCTCTGGGGTGGGGAGGAGGGCAGGGCAGGAGCTCAGGGCCCCCAGCGGGCCGGATGGGGGCGGAGGGTGGGGGGGGGGGGAGGTAGGGGCCTGGACCTTGCCCCTCTCCCGCCCTCTTCTCTCCTTTCTGTCTCTCCTCTCCTCTCCCTCTGCTGGCGCTCCACCCCACCCCCCTCCAGTGGCAGGCCAGTAGCGGCCACACCTGCAGTGCACATTGATTGCCTGATTAAGGGGGAGATTGATTGGTCCCTGCTGTCATTAGCATATAGTTAGCGGCGACCCCTCTGCTTGGCCTCTGCTCTGACCTGCACGGATCAGTGAGCGGATTGGAAACGGGAACCCAGTGAGAGGGAGGGCTGGGCGGCGCGCAGAGGCTGCCCAGTGTTGCGTGGGGGTGGGGGTGGGGGAGGGAGCGAAGGGCCCAGAAGCCTCCTCGCTTCTCTTGGCCAAGAACCTTCCTCTGGGACCAACGGACCTCGGTTTTCCCTCTCTTCTAAATGGGGACACTGAATACAATGCGTCCTAAGAAAGCAGTGCTGGAATCAGAAGAGAGGGGGGCCCTTGCCTCCCCTGTACCATCTCCCCCTCCCCCACCCCCCTCCATCCCCGGTCCTCATCCTAGCCCCTGCCCTCCCCTGCCCCCTCATCCCAGCCCCTCTCCCTGCCTGGACTGGAAGCGCCCTGCAGCTGAGCTCTCTCCTTCCTTCAGACTCTTTTGTCCCCATTGTCCTGCAAAGGCAAGCAGCCAGCTGCTTCCCCTGGGACCTGGGACTCTGATGGCCCCCGGACTCTGATGGCTGTCTCCCATCCACATCTGTGGCTCAGCACAAACGTGGAGTAGTAGCAAAATAAGGGCCACAGACCCCCCCATCCAATCCTCAGCCAAAAGTGAGTTTGAAACTGTCAAGAGTTCATAAAACAAACTCAATACACTGTAAAACAAAGCCACAGTTCTATATACTCAGAGGCATTAAAAATCGCAACTTTTCTATAGAGTAAAACCTAGAAAACACCATGTGCTCCGGGAAAGGCTGGGAGGGGCACCCCCAGCGCCGGGGACCCAGGGGAATCGCTCAGCCTGGGCAATTGGGTCCTGGTCCTCAGAACCGCCTGGTGCAGAGCCTGTGGGCGGGGCCTGGAGAGGGAGCCTGAGCTCCAGGGTCAGGGTCAAGGCTGAGTGCTAGCGATCATTTAGCAGCTTTGTCACCCTCTGCAAGCTCACACCCGCTCTGAGCCTCATCATCCTCATCCCTGAAATGGGGTGATATGATCTGCCCTAAAAGGAAACTTGAAAGGCTCAGGTGAGCTCCCTGGCACTCAACGCACAGTGAACAGGGGATACCGCCATGCACTTGTATACGCCTTATCGTGCGGGGGGCTCGCTGATCCCCTGAAAGCATATTCTTTGAAGACAAATCTAAAGGATCATCAAGGCTCTGTAAGCAACCACAGGGAACACATCTCATTCATCCGCGCACCGCCTATGGCGCCTGGGCCACCGCAGGTGTGCGGGTATCAAGCTGCAGACCTGAGGCGCTCCTGGGCTCCGTCCGGTGTGCCCTAACACCCCTCGGCACAGGAGGATGACAGCGCTGAACAAAATTAAGCCTCAGTCACCCCTCCAGGTCCCTGGAAGACCCACGGAGCAGTGGATGGCAGTGGGGGCCACGGAGGGGCCTGCTGGGTGTCGCACTGGGCTGGGCAGGTGGCACAGGCTGGATGCCCGGGGGGCGGGGGGAGGATGGAGCCCATGGGATTGGCAGCTGGGGGGGGTCAGGTCACAGTTCGTCCCCTGGGGCTGCTTTAACCAAGGACCATAAACCCCGGGGCTGAACCAACAGACATCCATTGTCTCCCAGTTCTGGGGGCCGGGAGCTTGAGATCAGGCTGCCGCCAGTGCTGGCTCCTGATGAGGGTGACATGGACGCATTGCAGACTCTCTCCTAGGCTTGCAGACAGGGCCGCTTCCCCTCGGGTCTCTTTGCATTGTCTTCCCATGCGTTCCTGTGGGTGAGTCCCCTCTTTCCAGAAGGCCGTCTCGTTGAATCAGGGCTCACCCCAATGACCTCACTTTAACTCAACTACCTCTGTCGAGACCCTGTCTCCAAAGGAGGTGACATTCTGAGGTACTTGGGGTTGGAATGTCAGTATATGAATTTGGGGGCGGGGGACAGATCACTCCGAGCTCAGAGTGGGGATGTGGCTGTGGGGACGGCGTGGACGGCCTCCGGCCGGCGGGCACCAGGCTGAGAAGGCAGGCGGGGACCTCCAGCAGGGCCGGGCACAGCCGGCAGTGCCAGCCGGGGAGGCCGCTCCAGCTGGCTGGGCCGAGAAGCTTCCTGTGAAGTTGCAGCCCTTTGAAACATTGACTAATAAGGTTTTCTTCTCTTTCGAAGTCAAATGAGTCAGGAGCTTCATATAGGATCCCATCTGTGCTCTCCATCCCTGCCAGTCGGATTCCAGGCCCCTGGCCAATTGAAAACACCAATCTAGCTTCGTATGAATCTGCTCAACAACTAGTTTTGGTGGATGTTCTGTTTTCCCTCAGTGGAAGAGAGGCCTCTTGACTGCCCTTCTGGGTCCTGCCTCCACAGTGAGTCTAGAATCCTACAGCCAAGGAGCCCGGATGGCGTCTGAGTTAGTCTTGGGAGGGGGGAGGCGACGGGGAGACGGAGGGGATGAGCTGAATGCGCGGGGCGGGGGGGGGGGGGGGGGGTTCTCCCCGAGGTGGCCGGGCTGGGAAGGCAGGGCCTGCGGCACCTCAGCTCACGACGGGCTGTGCCTTTCTTTGCGGGATGTCCTCCTGTCGGGACTCTGGCCCTCAAGGACACTGCCCGACACGTGTCATTAATAACATGGATGACAAGTGCCCAGTGTGGGGGGGTGGGGATTGGGGGAGCCCTGAGCTGCTCCCCGTGGGCTTTCCCCCTCTTGGTGGGGCTGGGAGGCCACCCACATCACGGTGGGCTGGTGGCACTGGACAGCGCCCAGGCTTCGTGGGGGCTGGATCAGTTGCCAGAGGGGGCATGGAAGGGCATGTCGCTGCCGGGCTGTAACTCCCTCCGTGGGACAGGGTGTGTGTGAAGATGTGAAGTTCATGGGGGGCGGCGGGGGCACCGAGAGGCCCGACCTCAGCAAGGAGCAAGTCACCGCCAAGTCCAGAGCTGCCACAGCAATTAGGAGACGTGGCTGGTCTGAGGAGCCACTGGCAAGGCCTCGGCTCCTGTAAGATGCGGCCCCCTGGGAGGCAAGAGACGACAGCCGTCCACAAAGGGAGTGGGCAGAGGACCATCTGGGGAGGAACGCTAGCAGGCTGCCTCGGTGGCGCCCATGACCCTGTCACATCGCCCGTCCCACTGCCGGCTCCGGCCCACACCGCCATCGGACACCGGCCCTGCCAGGCTCCATCTCCCTCCGCTCCCGGCCGCCCAGCCTGCGGCTCCCTGACTCCCCCGCACCCTGCCCTCGGGACCACGCGCAGTTCCTTCGGTGCCCGGGAGCTCCCCCACTGCTGACCCCCCGCCCCCGTCCCGTGCCTTGACCAGATGTCAACCCCAGGCTTCGTCTCCGGCCTTCCTGGACCCCAGGCCAGCCCAAGGCCCCGCGTCCTAGGTTCTCGCTGAGACTTGGGAGTGAGCCCCGTGGCTTGAAGCGCCGCACTGCCTCCCGGGGTTGTCTGCCCGCCTGACGGTGGGGGTCCCTGACGCACAGACACCGTCTTGCTCGGTCCCTGTCTTATCCCCAGAGGCCAGCACAAGGCTTGGCCCCCAGAGGCTCTCACGAACCCTTGCTCAAAGGAAAGAACAAGTCCAGGATGCTTACCATGAAAGAGGCAATGCCATGTGGGGTGGCCAGGATGCCTGGCAAGGGACTTCAATAGTTTAGAGAGTTTCTAGACCCAGCCCTGGGTTCAAATTTCCATTCGGTCACTGATTGGCTTTGTGGGGGCTTTGACTAAGTGACATACCCTCTCCGGGCAGGTGTTATCACCTGTTCCTTGTACAGGGCAGTGGGAAGAGGGAAGGTGTGGACTCGGTAGGCAGGGGGCCGGGGCCCTGCGGGTCTCCTGTGCGGCAGGCTCACTCTGGCCCCAGGGTGGGGACAGGAGGGGTCTTCTCTGGCTGCCCTGGGCCGTCTAAAGCAGCAGCTGGAGGGCAGCGGGCAGCAGGCATGGCTGGTGGCAATGGCCCCACTCTGGCCTAGTGACTCTATGAGGAGCTGCCATCGCTCCCCACCGGCCACTGCACCTGCACGACCAGCAATGCCTTCAGGCGACAGGAGGCGGACGGGGCTTTCTGTAAGAGGCCACGCCCTCCCTGTGCGCAGGCCACCGGCACCTGCCAGGAGCTTCCCGAGAGGCTCTTTCCCCGCATCTGACCCCAGGAGAGGCCCGGCTGGGACATCACCGACAGCACAGTCTCAAGTGGCTCACTTAATTGCCAGAGACTCAGTTTTCTCATCTGTAAATTGGGGGGTAGTAATCCCTACTGTGCATAGTGAGATGTTCATGAAACTGTTGGGCTCGAAATAGGTCCCAAATAGTCTCAGCTCCCCGTCCTCTGCCCCCAACTTCTCTGCACCGTGCCACCCTTCCCCTGGGGTTTTTCGACCCCATCCCCTACGTCATTGAAGCAGAAGGCTTCTCTCCAGGCTTAGGAAAGGATCCCAATTCCCTTGCGGCTGCAGAGTTAAGGCACTGAGTGGGTTCTCGCCAGCAGGAGGCGGTATTGGTAAAAGGGAAGCCCATCAGCCCAAGGGGCTGCGGGATGATGGTGACATTTCAGGGCTGGCATTTGTGGCAGGCTGAGAGGCCCTCCCCACGAGTAGGTGGCCTTGATGAAGAGCAGTTGGAGGGAGGGACGCGGGGGAGGTGGAGGCACCATCCGCCTAAAGAGGAGACATTATATCCCAGCCCCTCCACTCTCAGGCTGTGTGACCTTGGGCAAGTCTCTTGACCTCTCTGAGTCTCCTCCTCTGTAAAGTATGGGTGATAACTGGTGCTAATTCCTGCCCCACAGCGTGCGCTGGGGATTTGCAGGCTTGGCACGGGATGCCTCGGACAAGCGGACAAGCGCTCTGTTCTGCTTCGTCGCTGCTGCTGTTATTTAATTTTCATTACCAGGAGTTGGCACCGTGCTCGACAGATTCATCAGCCTCAAACCCTTGTGTCCCCAACAGCAAGGCTGAGGGAGTGCAGCCTGAGGCTGGGGGAGGGGCAGACATTTCCAGACTCTTACCAGTCTGATTCCTTTGAAAACATAACATATTTTTTTTGTTCCTTGGACTGGCTAACCGTGTCCACAGATGGACTGGCTTCCAGACGGACTGGAGGCCTGGCGAGGCCGACGGACTTGGGCAAGGTCACTGTGTCCCCAGCAGCCAAGCCGCCTCCTCCCAGGGCCGCCCCCGCCTTCCCGAGGGCCCGGCCAGTGAGGACAGCGTGAGCCGAGCCCGCCTCAGGGAACGGGCAGCTGGGGCTGGCGGGCCTCTCGGGATGGCCAGCACTTGAGGCCATGGGAGGGCTGGGATTTTCCAGGACTTTCCTACAGGAGTGGAGACCCTGGCCAACCTGCCAGTCTGTGCGAGAGCTCCTGGCGCTGAGCCAGGACAGCCTCCAAACACCTCTAGGCGCAGGCGCTGGGGAGCTGGCCCGGCTCCCTCCCTTGGTTCCTAGTCGGGGGGCAGCAGGGTCGGGGGTGGGGGGCTGCGCTGACACCCAGTGGGAGGGAGCCAGCCACTGCCCACGGGCGGAGGGGGAGGCTGAGCGGGGCCTGGCTGGAGGGGGGACCGTGAGAGCAGAGCTGGGTGAGGCAGTGTCTCTGTCCCCGTCTCCCACGCCCGTGGGCAAGCAGAACGAGGGATGCAGCAGGGACGGAGGAGAAAGAAGGAAGGAGAGACCGGGAGGGGTGAGGGGGGTCCACCTTGGCCATTAAGTATGGGTGAGGGAGGGGGCCTGCCCGTGTCCCCATGGCCAGGGAGTCGATCTTTTCCCATGAAATGGCCAGGGTTTCCTCTCCCCTCCCTTGACACCGTTTCCTTTTGGGGTTTGCTGTCATCCTGGTGGGATGAGTCATAAGGTGATCAAGCGGCCACCGTCATACTGCTCTAACCTCATCTCCCATCCCCTGGCCATGTCCCTCCTTTCTCCTCCAGGAAGCCTTCCTGGATTTCTCTCACCCCACGGAGGACCCCTCTACCCCTCTGGGGCCCTGGCACACTCCAGACAGCTGTCGTGATGCATATGAAGGGATAGAGGGTGCAGGTAGCTCCATCTATAGGACAGCCAACCCTTCGGGCCATTCTGAGGACCTCACTATGTCCACGCGGCTTCCCAAGCTCCCGGTCAGCATCTGCTGATGGGCCAGGCTTTCCTTTGATGAGTCTGACATGCGGGGGGAGGTGGGGGGGAGAGGTGGTGGGAAGGAAGGCAGAGGCTTAGAATCTTTCCCGTAGGCTGATTTGGCGGCACAGACGATGGGAGATGGCTCTTTAGTCGGCCGAGGAAGGCGAGAACAATACTGCCCAGCGAGGCTCGAGTGCTCCTACTTGGGGAGGACCAGGCTGCGGCGCCTTCGCTGCAGGTGCTCTGACTGCACCTTGAGCCTGGCCCAATACCGTCCCCAAAGGCGCCCGGGGGTGGCCCAGGGGCTTGAGCCACAGTGCTGAGAAGGCAGAGTACCTGAAGCCGGATGAGTGGCCGGTGCTCTCCTGCCCACATTTCCACCTCCCTGGCCCAAAAATGGAGGCCAATCAGCTCAATGGCCACGTCAAGGCATTGGCATGGTAACTGGGCAGAACTGGGTTCCTTCCCACAGACTGGGGACGGCAGACATTTCACTGGCTGGTTCCCTTGAGTCCGTCTGGCTGCACGGAGCCCTGGGCTAAGAAGAATTCCGAAGCCATGCTTGGGCTTCTTGGGAAAGGGCACTGGGATTGATTAGCAATGTCTGCCGAGGGTGTGGGTTGGGGAGCAGCGGCCTGCCTGCTCCGGGCAGCCACGCTGGAGTGCACCTCCTGGCCCTGAGCTGATAGATGCCTTCCTGTCCTAGATGTTTCGGAGTCCATTGGATTTCCCTGGAGACTTACAGGCCCACTGGTCCGAGAGCTGCAGTCGGGGGCTTCACAGAGGGACCCCGGGTGCCTGAGGACCTAGCTGGTGTGTCCACTGGGCATTCGCAGGGATGCCCCACTGCTAAGGCTCTGTGACGCTGGATTTTTACATGGAGCCCATGGTGCGAGGAAGGCTGGGGTTTTTAATACACCTTTCCCAAGAACACCTTCTGGAGGCTGGTCTCCATTATCCCAGAAGAACCCCCCTGAGATGTGAATGCGAGGAGACCCATTGGAAGCTAATACACCGTTTTCACAAAAGCCGAATGAAATGCAAGCTCCTGCTGCCTTTGTTCCCACGACCTCGGGCTGCGTCTGCAGCTCAAAGCTGCAAAGATAAATCCTCCTCCCCGACCCGCTGTGGGTGTGGGGAGGCAGCCCGGGCTCTTGCAATAGCGAGTGTGGACCGCGTGCGTGTTGGAGAAAGGGAGGGGTGAGTGAGCAAACACAGTCTTGGACTCTGTGTGGACCAGGCTGGTTACAAGTTAGTTCATCTGCAAAATTGGTTTTCTACCCTCGTTTTGTGAAAACCGATAAAGGGAAAAAGCTCAGGGAAATGAAGGTAGGAGGCCAGAAAGGCGAGCTCTCACGGTGATCACTAGATGTCAATTACAGGACTTGTCACTTACAGACCCGAGACGCAACAGGGGAGCATCACGGACCCAGCGGGGAAGGACGGACACTGCCTCTCCGAGGGGAGACTCACCACCCCAGCGACCTGGCCAGCGAGAACCCGCCCTCACCCTGAACTCCTGCCAACCTCCGGGTCAGGACAGCCCTGCCCAGTGCCCTCCTCCATCTCCGTTAGATAACGCTCCGCTCCGTTCTTTGTTGGATTTGCCCGTGGTTTTGCTCTGGCTCACATGTCCTGAGTTGCAATTCTCTGCTATTCTCCGAATAAACTCATTTTGCTGGTAAAGTAGTAACCACTGGTTTTACCTTGTCAGTTTTACTTTTTTGGTTTGTAAAAATAGTTTGCATTACCTTACAGGTTTGAGGGAAGAAAGGGGAGTCCACGGTCCTCATCCAGCATGGTGACGTCTAAAGTGGAAATGAACAAAAGAGCAAGAAAGACAATGATGGTAATGACAATGACAGTAACAATGCCAGCTGCCACCTGCCAGGGGCTGGCCTGGGGCTGGCCTTGTGCCGGGCTCTGTGCTGAGTGATTCCAGTTAATTTCTGCAATAGCCCCGTCAAAGAGTGCTGTTGGTGGATGGGGGGATGGGAGTCTAGAGGGGCTCACACAGTCAGTAAGAGTCAGAGCTGGGATTAGGGCCAATGGCTTCTTGAGCCTCTGCTTCTGACCCACGTGTGGCAGGCCTGGGCCGCCCTGGCTTTGGTGTGGGGAGGCTACAGCGCCAGCCCCTGGTCGGGAGGGGAGCCGGGCCATCCACCGCCGGGGGGACCTGGGCAGGGGCTTCCCACTTCCTTTCCTGGGCACCTCTTGGACCTGTGGCCTTGGAAGTGGGCCCTGAGCCAGGGCTGGGTCTCACCCAGGAGATTTTAGACTTTCTGGGTTGCTCGAACCGTTATAGTTTAGTAAATAACAATGGCACTTTGTTCCACTGACAACACAGTATTGACTGGATTGTTGGCATGATTCTCCACTGCCTTCATTCTACTGGAGGCCTCATGGGACAGGGTGAAGGCACCTCAGGGAATCACCCTGGTTAGAGGTCACAATGTCAAATGAGGAAGAAGGTCCCTGGGGAAGTGTGGCAAACTAGGGCGAAGCTCCGTCTTTCCTTTCCCCAAATTTTTGTTCACTCTTAAGTAGAACACGCATTTTCCTACTACAAAGGCAAATTGAAGGAGCCTTTTAAAATCTTAATTTTTTAAGTATTTATTTGTTTGTTTATGTATTTATGTGTCCATTTATTTATTTTTAAGCAGGCTCCACGTCCAGTGTGGAGCACAGTGTGGGACTTGAACTCACGACTGTGGGATCAAGACCTGAGCTGAGATCAAGTGTCAGACGCTTAACTGAGCCACCCAGGACCCTCACACCCCCGCCACCGTTGCCTTCTGCCTTTTAGAATCTTTAAAAGAAAGAGAGAGAGTTTTCATCGAGCCCAAGTTTGGGCAGCTGCCTGGGATCTACAATCTTCCCAAAGGTGTTCCAGAAAAGGACTATTTGGTGCAGGATTATACACATTGTTTATGTAAAATATCACACATCATTAGGACCTTTCAGAAAGTTGCAGACCTTAAGTTTCTAGAACATGCCGGGCTGTATGACTTTAATATTGTGGGAATCAGGGTTTTTTCTTCCTTTTTCTTATCTTTAGGTTCAGCATGCTTCTTTTTGGTTATTTTTTTTTAAACGAAGCAGATGTACAATGTGTGCTCAGGGCAGAAATAGAGCCCATGCTCCGAGGTATTGCCAAGTCATTTGACCTTGGTAAATGTTAAAGCGCAGCTTCCCTGGGAGCCCAGGAGCTGTGCCCACAGACATTAAGAGTTGAACGTTTCCTTTATTGCACCGCTCAGAAGGCCCCTCACATCTGCGTCTGCACTTCGTGTATGTGCAACCATGCAGCACGTGCTCTGCCGTGCCCGGCTCCTGTCGTGCGCCGTCATGTCTGGGAGACTCACCCAAGCCAGTGCCCACGGTGGCAGGTGGTTACTGCATAGTATTCTTTGGGTGGGGGTCCCACACTTCACCCACTCTCCCGTCGCTGGGTTTTGATGGGTGCACATAGTCATGCTAGAAACACGCTTGTGCATTTCTGGTTGGGGCAGAACTGCCGGGCCACGGGTCTGTATACGCTCAGCTTCATTAGGGATTGACACACAGTCTTCCAAAGTGATCCTCCGACCTCCCCTGGCGCGGATGGCAGCCCCATATCCTTGCCAACTCTTAGTATTCTCCGTGTTTTTCATTTTAGCTGTGCTGACGGGGGTGTAGGAGCGCCACATGGCAGCCTGCCCTTGCGTTTCCCTAATGGCCAATGTTGGGTCTCTTGTTAGATGCTTCTGGGAGTTTTGGGCACCCTGTTGGCTTCTCTGTGAAGTGCCTGTTCAGGGAAATCTGTTTTTTCCTTATTGGTTTGCAGGAGTGTTTCAAATATAAGTCCTTACATTGCAAATCACTCCTTCTCTGTGGATTACCTTCCATTCTCTCAGTGGGCACCTCTGCTGAGCAGACAACCGTACAGGTCCAATCAGTTACTTTTTTCACGTATGGTTAGTACACTCTCCACCCTGCTTAAGACTTTTTGGCCTTTTCTGAGGTTACAAAGATGTCTCTTGGAAACGTTTTATTCCTTTCACAGGCAGATCCATCTCGAATGTGTTTGTTTGTTTTGTAATTCATGAGGCCTGTGTTTGAGAGACCCCTTCTATCCTCACTGGGCAGGGCTGGCCCTGCTGCCTGTTTTGTGGGGAGGGGCTTCTCTCGAATCTCTCTGTCCCACTGGTCGGCTTGTCTGCCCTTGTGCCAGCCCACGCTGTCCTAACTGCTAGGGCTCGGTCACAGCTCTGATATCTGGTAGTGCTAGTTTCCAACCTTGCTCTTTGTTTTCACCATCTTCTTGGTTATTCCTGGGTCCTTTGTCTTTTCATATAAATTTTATACCAGCTCGTTAATTTCCACCCAAAAGAAACCCACTGGGATTGTGACGGAGGTTGCATTCAGTTTAGATATTAATCGGGGGGAAATAAAGTGTTCACAGTAGTGTAGGTCTCCATCCATGAACATGGTCTACAGCTGTCTGTTTAGAGCCTTGTTAATTGCTCTCAATAACGTTTTGTAGTTTTCAGTGTGGAGGCCTTGCAGGTCTCTCTTAGAATTCCGCCTACTTTGAAACCTACAGCTAATTTACAAGATTAAAGCAATGGCCAACCCTAGACCTTACTGACCCACCTCAAAGATACAGACGTTCTGCCCCTGCTGAGTGGGCAGCTCTGTGAACGAGAAGCCATGGGGGCCAGATGCCTTGCCCCTTTAGACTTGGACTTTTCAAACAAGTGGTGTATGTACAAAAAGGGCTCCTGTGGCAGGTGTGAACCAGCTGCCCTTTGAAAGGCCTGCCTGCAAGGCGGGGTTCGGACTGGCATCTGGGAAGCTGGATTGCAGGACAGTGTCCGCCACCCCCTAACTGATAAGAATGGCTCACTGTGCCTCAACTGTTGGTGCAAACCACGTGGTTTAGGCTGAATTCCTGCCTTCCTCTGAGCGGTAGGACGCTTGGCGTGTGTTAGGCAGAGGGTGCGGAAGTGACCGGCCTGGAATAAGGGGCTTCCCTGGGAGACGGCACTTCACGTGTTGTTGCAGCATGTTGCGGGGAAGGCTGAGCCCGTCCCTCGTGACTCCACTGGGAGAGGACCCTTGGCAGCTCGTGCCTGGTCACCTCTTCCTCTTTGCTGATTTTATGTCATATCCTCTTGCTGGGACACTGAGTCCTTTCAGCCCTTCTAGAGTCGCCAATCCTGGGGGTGGCCCTGGGGATCCCTACCTGCCCCCTACAGAGGCCCCTGGCTTCCTGCTCCCAACATGACACTGCTTCTGGGAGGGGAACACTGGTGGGAGACGAAGTGGAAGCAAGTTACGTATCAGTTTCTGATGGGAGGCTGTTTTCAACCTCATGTATGAAAACGAAGTGGCACACGGCAGTCTGGACCGCTCGGTATAATTTTCATTCACAGATGTCCCTCTCGGCCTTGAAAAGGGAGGGAATTCTGACACGATCCACACCAGGGCCGAGCCTGGAGGACATTATGCTGTGTGAGGACGAACGCTGTGTGATTCTAGCTGGAGTATGAAAGTCAGAGACACAGGAAGCCGGAGGGCGGGCGCCCGGGGCTGGGGGAGGCGGAGTGGGGAGTCAGGGTTTAATGGGGACAGAGTTTTGGTTTTGGGAAAATGGAAAAGGGCCGGAGATGGATGGTGATGACAGCTGCAACAATGCGAATGTGCTTCGTGTCACTGAACCGGGCGCTTAAAAATGGCAGGGATGGTGGGCATGGTGATTACAGGCTCCACGCCCAACACGGGGCTTGAACTCACGGCTCTGAGATCAACAGTCGCACGCTCTACCAAGGGAGTCAGCCAGGTGCCCCTGTGTTGTGTGTATTTTACCGCGATAAAAACATTTATAGTAAAATAGGATGTCTCTGCGTTCACACCGCCACCATCCTGGGAAGGGACAGACCAACACTCATGGCCGTCATCTCTGGAGGAAGTGATTGTGGAGATTTTGATCTCTTTCTGCTTCTGTTTTCTGTGTTTTTTGGCATGAGGTATAGATTGCTTTAAATACAGAAAAGCATGGAGGAAACAGAGCAAACATTTAGGTAAGTATTACTTTTGCAATTTGAAAAAAAAAAGAAATCTATCAATAATAAATACTAGGAAGGGAGAAAAAAAATCAATGTCCTCAACCAAACAGAAATATTGGGAAATCAAGGACAACCCGGTGGTTTTGCAAAAACACCTCCGGCTGTGCTCCAGCTGGACGGTGCTCCGGGGAGAGGTCCCAAGGCCTCCTCCACATAACTTGTTTCTGGCAAGGCGGTCGACCCTGGGGTCACAACCCTGAGGACTAGGGGACAACTGGTCACCCGGACCCCTGAGCTGGGACCCCGGAGAGGCCCGAGTGCTGCCCTGTTAAAGTCCTAGGTGGTTCTGACGTTCACTGGCCTCCCTGGGAACCCATGGCCCCAAGAAACTGCGATTGAAAAGCCTTTTTCCCCTCCTCCGGTGGCTTTACTCCTGCGTGCTTCCAGGTCCCAGTGTGAATGAAGTCCGGAGGCCCGCCTGTGGACTGTGGCCACACTCCAGGAGGGGGGCGTCACTCCTGGCGGGGGGGCCGTGAAGACTGGCTTGATGTGCTAGAAGATTCGCCTCTATCAGTGACAGCCCCATAGGCTCTGCTGCGGAGGGACGGCGCCTTTGTGCTATTGCGCATGCTGTCTCTGTGCCTCCGTAGGGTCAGGGCTTGGCTCAGGCAGGGAGGGTGACCTGCCTGAGGTCACCTGGCTAGTCATGTCTGCAGGACGGTGGCCTGAGGACCCCTACCCAGTAGGCCATCCAGAATGGTGTGCTCGGGCCCACATGGAGGGGAGATCAGGTCATGTGCCCCGCAGCCCTTGCTCCTGAGAAGGAAGCCTGTGGACAGGTGCCTGTGACATCAGAGAGGACCGTTTCCTGGAGCCCCAGAGCCCCCGTCAGCTCAGCCCGCTGTGACGTCAGAGAGGACCGTTTCCTGGAGCCCCAAAGCCCCCGTCAGCTCAGCCCCCTGTGACGTCAGAGAGGACCGTTTCCCTGGCCCCAGAGCCCCCATCAGCTCAGCCCCCTGTGGCGGCAGCAGAACAGACCACTGGGCGGGTCCCACTCCCGGACCCTTCTCTCCAGCCCTGCTTCGTCTACACCGTGGAAAAGGCCTGCTCAGAATTCACAGCTGCTCAGGGGCTCATGAATTATGTACGGCACCAGATCAATCCATCAGCACCCTGTCAGGGAGGAATCAAAGGCCTGGGCGGCCGGCGGCCGGCTCTCTCCGCGGAGACACGCGCCTTCAAGGCCCGCCGGGGGCCGCGACGCAGAGCAAGGGCAGGGCTGCGGGACCCTGGGCGCAGTGCTCCCCGCCCCTCCCCGGCACCCAGCCCCTGGCTTCTCTGCCAGGCTCGGGTTTGACAAATGTCTCTAAAGGCAGAGGAGGGGGAAACAACAAAAAGCCCCGGCCCGTGTGTTTTGAGCACATTCCAAGATGCTCCACGTGAATAATTGATGCCAGCGCCGGGTCCGTCCTGAGAAGGTCACCTTGGGGGGCGGGGGTTCAGCTTCCCGGGAGAGAGGAGATGGCCCTTCCTTGTCCAGGCCACCATCCCGGGCGAGCTGGCCCCCAGGGGCTGGCGGTTTGCTCCTAAACCGGGTCGCTCTGCTTTGCTCTGTCTGGGCCCCAACGGACAATGAGGGGGGCGCAGGAGTCTCTGGGCTGTTGCGACAAATCCATCACCAGCCCCTCCCGTGGCTTCCAAGGCTTTCCTTGTCCTGTAGATGTATTACTCTGGTCCCTGCCTCTGTCCGCACAGGGCCTTCTGTCCTTTGTGTTTCTGTACCTTTATCTCTTCTCTTTTTAACATTTTGTTAAATTGTTTAGTGGGGCGCCTGGGTGGCTCAGTTGGTTAAGCATCTGACTTTGGCTCAGGTCATGATCTCACGGTTTGTGAGTTCGAGACCCGCATGGGGCTCTGTGCTGACAGCTTGGAATCTACTTCAGATTCTGTGTTTCCCTCTCTCTCTGCCCTTCCCATGCTCATGCCCTGTCTCTCTCTGTCTCTCAATAATAAATAAATGTTGATAAAAAAAATTTTTTAATATTTATTTTAAGAGGGAGTGAGGCATAGAGAGAGAGAGAGAGAGAAATTCCCAAGCAGGTTCTGTGCTGATGGCACAGGGCTCGATCTCACAGACCACGAGATCATGACCTGAGCTGAAATCATGAGTCAGACGTTTAACTGACTAAGCCACCCAGATGCCCCTGTCTCATCTCATTTTATAAGGACACCTGTCTTCTGATTTAGGGCACGCCCTAATTCAAGGTGAGTTTGAGATCCTTATGTTAATTAAACCTGCAAAGACCCTTATTCCAAATAAGGTTGATTCTAGGGTTCTGGGATGACACATCTTCTGGGGGCTGCCATCCAGCTGGCTTGGCGGGGGACACAGCAGCACGAGGGACAATAGGGACAGGGCTGCCCGGCCCAATGGCTGCTCTGATCGCCTCCATTCAGGGTACAGTGGGGCCCTAAGCCCTCTGGGGACAGCGTCCTAGGACCCTGACAGGGAACCTCCCGGAACCCCTGTCTGCTCGGCTCCCTGACGCAGCCCACTGTCCCCAGTTCCATGTGCTCGGGGTTGGATGGGACCTTGTGCCCCGTGTAGCAGACCAGGAATGTGGAACTCAGACGGAGGAAGTGACTGTCCCAGGGTCCCATGCCCGGGAGCGCCTGGCTGGGTGGAGGTCAGCGAGCGTCCTTGTGACTCCCCGACTGCCTTCTCTCGCGCTCTGGGTCTGTGCCTGGGGATGTCCCTAAGCAACGTCAGGATGCTGCCCCACAAAAATGACCAGGGCTGGGTGAGGAGGGTACAAACAGCGCTTGGAAGTCGGGACTTGGGGCATGTTTTCGAGGCTGACTGTCCAGCTGCCAGGGAGCCTGGGGGTGGGCAGGGGGAGGGGGGGACTGCTGGCTGGACCTCCGGCCTGACCTGCTCCGCCTGCTGCAAAGAGACTAAGACTGGGGGCTCAGTTCTCTTTTTCTTTTTTTATTAAAAAATTTTTTTAATGTTTAGTTTTGAGAGAGAGAGACAGACAGATAGAGTACGAGCAGGGAAGGGGCAGAGAGAGAGAGGGAGCCAGAATCTGAAGCAGGCTCCAGGCTCTGAGCTTTAGCACAGAGCCCGACACGGGGCTCCAACTCATGAACCGTGAGATCGTGACCTGAGCCAGTCAGATGCTCAACCGACTCGAGCCCCCCAGAGGCCCCTCCTCTGGGAAGGAATCTAGAATTCCAGTCTCGAAGACTCCATCTGATCTGACTATTAAATAGCTGCTTTGGGCAAAGGATCTTTTGGATTCCCAGACCACCTCCCTCCCCGCTGCTCCCCTTCAACGTGGCGGCTCGTGGTGCAGATGACGCGGTGGCAGCTGAGAGGACAAGTGTCCGGGGGTGCAGGGTGGCCTCGCCCTGGCCACTCTCTGATGGCTGTGGCTGCCCAGTTGCCTCTGGGACTGAGCACTGTACTATCGGTGCGGGCGCAGGTAATGTCCCTGTGGGTCCCTCACCTGGGCCCTGGGGTGCTCTTTGGCTGGCTCGGCCCTCCTTCCTATCTGTGTCTCCCCCGTGTCTCCCATGTGACCCCTGGCCTCTAGCAGCCAGCACAGCTTCTGCAGCAGGACCCTCATTTGCTTTGCCAGCACGTTCCATAGACTCTCAGCTGCCCCCAGGCATGTGGGGGCCTCTCAGCCCGTCCAGGCCCTGGGGGGAGCTGCGGGTGCCAGGGAGAGCTCACGGGGCCCTTCCCCATGCGGCCATGCTGCCCCTGACCGGGTTTCCGGGCTGGCGAGGGGCTGCCTGGGAGGTGATCCCCTTCCAGAGTCCAACATGCAAACTTGAACAGAAACCTCCCTGCTCCCAAGTTTTCTTCTGACTTATCCGAACAAGCGTCCTGCGGGGCCAAAGTCTGGAGAGGAGGCCTGGGGACACATACACGCTCACTTCCTATCTCTCCTCTGTCTTTCTCCACCTTCTGCCCCTCCTGACCCATTTGGAACTAGAACCTCCTCTACTTTGTGCGGGCAGGGAAGGCTGGGCTTTGGGCTTCCTACTTCCAATCATTGGGAGAACATTGAGGGATAGAGTAGCATTGTCTGCCACGGACACAGCAGTGCAGAGAGAAGACTGTGTGCTACTCATTTGCCCCCTGGGACTTACCCACGTCTGGCTCTGAGCCATGTCTGGCCACGTGGGGCAAACTGAGGAACCCCACGGCAAGAGTTGTCCTCTGGGAGGGGACACTAGGTGACTAGACTGACTCAGCAACAAACCCCAGCGGCCCTGAGCAGAGATGCCATCCTGAGTTGGACAGTGGCTTGAGTTTGACCCCAGGCCTAACTCCTCAAGGATTTATACCCGCATCCACAAGACAGGGAGGAGATGAATGAAAACTGAAAGAGCAGGTCCATCCATTCTGAAAGATCCCAAGTGTTTGGACACGAGTTGGCTGGGATCGAACAGACGTGACCACAAGAAGGGAGATGTGCTGAGAGCCTGGAGGGCAGAGTGCATGGAAGGTCCCACCAGGAGGCTTGTCCCCATGTGGATTCTGCACCAGGTTCTGAAACCGTGTCCCGTCTGTTGGGAGGACATTGATCACTATTTTCTACTTGCTTTGTTTTTTAATGTTTATTTTTATTTTTGAGAGAGAGAGAGAGAGAGAACGGGGGAGGGACAGAAAGGGAGGGAGACACGGAATCCGAAGCAGCTCCAGGCTCTGAGCTGTCAGTGCAAAGCCCGACCCGGGGTCTTGAACTCACAACCCGTGAGATCATGACCTGGGCTGAAGTCGGACGCTTCACCGACTGAGCCACCCCGGCGCCCCTCTACTTGCTTCTGTTGAGACTGCTCTGGGGATGTGAGTTTCGGCGACTGGCTCCTCTAAGAGAGGCCCACGTGGTGCTGGCTTCCGGACATGGCGTCCGCTCTGCCAGCAGGCCATCCATCATCGCGGGCCAGCGGCCTGCCTCCTAAAGGCCACATTATGAGAAGATGCCAATACGTGTATTTACATTTCCTGTGCTGCATCAGGGCAGGGGCCCAGAAGCATCTGCTGAATCTGGCCTTTCGCTCCACGTCCCCGTCTGTTCCTCGATCCCCCTTCATCGATTGTAGATTGAGCCCATCTTGGAAAACCAATCGTCAGAGGGTTGGTGGGCATTTTTTTCTTTTAATTTTCTGTATCAGGTTTAATTAAACCAAGGTGTGCCTGACCCTGTCAGATCATACCAAAACGGGTCTC
Organism: Suricata suricatta; assembly: GCF_006229205.1. NCBI lineage: Eukaryota > Metazoa > Chordata > Mammalia > Carnivora > Herpestidae > Suricata > Suricata suricatta. The sequence continues at coordinate 4,165,134 of NC_043712.1, read as the reverse complement.
GCGGCCGCATGAGGGAAAACATCAGCATAGATTATGGATTCATCTTCATTCAAACTAATCTATCAATGACTTTGTCTGGCTGGGGGGACCCGGGAAGCCCTTAGACATTTCAATGCAAACAGCATCTGGAACCTTCACTTCAAAGACATGGGAGACGCTCGGTGGCGGTCGGCCGCTTTGGCAGCGGCGGGTGCTGCCCCTGAGTTCCCGGGGTGCCCCAGTTCAGCAGAGCCCGGGTCAGTGAGCTCCATCCGGCGACAGCTCAGGGTGGGGTGACAAACACAGACACATGTCCACAACATGCAGACAGAGCTGTCGAGTGCCACGCAGAGATGTCACAGAGTAACGGTGCTCACCGCACAGAAACCTATTTCAGGACACAGAGGTTTAATGTTTGCCCTGCGTTGTAGGAGATGCAGGGACAGCTTTGTGCTGATCAATCTGAAAATTAAATGAAGTAGAAAAAAAGTACTTGAAAAACGCAGCTTCCCGAAACCGCCCCAAGGAGCGGTGTGGGAGCCCTATCTATTAAAGAAATTGAAAACTATCTGACAAAGAGATTTTCAGAGGGCTTCGCTGGTGAATTCTACTCAACATTTAAAGAAGAAATAATTCCAATCCCACACAACATCTCTCAGAGCACAGGGAGAGACGAGTGCTCTCCAAGCCATTTACGAGGCCATTGTCACCTTCCTGGTAAATCCTGACAGGGGTCATTACAGCGAAAGAACACTATGGATCTACTGTCCTCATGAAAAGAGATACAGAAATCCTCAACAAAATATGCGCAAATCAAATAAAACAATGTTACAACGCAAGTAGCATTTATTACAGGAATGCAAGGTTGGCTTAACATTCAAAACTCAGTCATAATAGGGGTGCCTGGCTGGTTCAGTTAGTAGAGCGACTGACTTCGGCTCTGGTCATGATCTCGCAGTTTATGGGTTCGGGCCCCATGTCTAGCTCAGAGTCTGGAGCCTGCTTCAGATTCTGTGTTTCCTTCTCTCTCTGCCCCTCCCCCATTCATGCTCTGTCTCTGTCTCTCAATAATAAATAAATGTAAAAAAAATTAAAAAAACCTCAATCATAATAAAACAAAGAAGAAAAATCATATGATCATCATCTCCATTGATGTGGAAAAACTACTTGATGGACTTGAATGCCATCTGTGAAGAAGGAAGCTCTCAGAAAAGTCCAGTAGGAGGGAAGTCCCTCCACTTGATAAAAAATACACCCTGGAAGTCTACAGCAAACATCATACTGAGGGGAAGGTTCTAGAACCTCCCCTCCCCCAGCCTGAGACTGGAAAGGCAATGAGATTTCCTGCGGTCACTGGGTTGACTCTACGTGGCCCTGCCATTCCTGACCAATGCGAAGGAGCAAGGAAAGAAGTGTAAGGCCTGAGGGAGACAGATCTTCCATTTAGTTACGGATGGTATCATGGGGTGTGTTAAGATTCCAGAAGAGTCTACAATGAACTACCAGGTTAGTGAGCTTAGCAGGGCTGCAGAAAGACCGGTACCACTCTGTTTCCTTCTTTATTCCAGAAACAAACAACAAGGAAATGAAATAGGAAACAGAAGTGAAACACCGAGGAATCGATCTATGGAAAGGCGTGCAGGACCCCCCGACGAGGCTGAACGGAGGCCACGGAACAAGCCCTGCACCCAGGCCACGTTCCTGTGCGGGTCCTGTGCTCAGTTCTGGACGATGTCACCACAGGGGGAAGGGGTCACAGACCCTGTACTGTTGCTGCCACTCCCTGTGAGTCCATCATTACTTCAGAATACAGAGTCTTTGGGGCGCCTGGGTGGCTTGGTCCCTTGAGCATCCGACTCGGCTCAGGCCATGATCTCACGGTTCCTGAGTTCGAGCCCCGTGTCAGGCTTCACACTGACAGCTGAAAACCTGCTTGGGATTCTTTGTCTCCCTCTCTCTCTGCCCCTCTTCCGCCAGCCCTCTCTCTCTCAAAAATAATTAAAACAATTTTTTAAAACACACAAAATACAAAGTCTTTACAATGTGCATACCCTGCGGTTTAGTAATCCCCGTTTTATGATTCTAGCCTAAGGAAAGATTTTAAATGTACTCCAAGGAGGAGTTAAAAAGACAGTGTGCTTGCTTTCTAGGGCGGCCTGCGTGGCTTCAACAAACTTTACTTTCTCACAGTCTATGATCAAGGAGGAAGCAGGAGGCTATTTTCCGAGGCTTCTCTCCTTGGCGCGCAGATGGCGACTTCCGGTCCTGTCCCCACACGGCCCTACATCAGTCCGTGCTGTGTTTGTTCTAATCTCCTTCTTATAAGGACACCAGGCAAGGGCGCTTGGGGGGCGCAGTCAGTTAAGCGTCTGATTCTTGATTTCGGCTCAGGTCAGGATGTCACAGTTCATGAGTTCGAGCCCCGTGTTGGGCTCCATGCTGACAGCTCGGAGCCTGCTTGGGATTTTCTCTCTCCTTCTGTCTCTGCCCCTCCCCTGATTGCTCTCTCTTTCTCTCTCTCACTTTCTCAAAAGAGATAAATGAACTTAAAAAAAAAAATTTTTTTTAAAGATGCCAGTCCTGTAGGATTGGGGACGACACAAATGACTTTGTTTTACCTTAATTACCTCTTTAAGTTAAAAAATGGTTTAGGGGCGCCTGGGAGGCTGAGTAGGTTAAGCAACCGACTTCGGCTCAGGTCGTGATCTCAGAGTTTGTGGGTTCAAGCCCCGCGTTGGGCTCTGTGCTGACAGCTCAGAGCCTGGAACCTACTTCGGATTCTGTGTCTCCCTCTCTCTCTGCCCCTCCCCTGCTCATGATCTGTCTCTAAAATAAATAAACATTAAGAAAAAAAAAAGAATTGTTGCTGGTTTACACTAGTTATTAAACTAGCTTTTTTAAAAAATAAAGCAGCAGACAGCCAGACAACGGACGAGAGCTACATCTCTGTCGTGCTGCGGCGTTAGTACTTTGGGGTTTGTCTGGGGGCTGCTGTTACCGTAACTAATTTGGGGGTGCTTATTAGGCCGGTGTCCCAGGGGAGGCATAGGATGCCCAAGAGGCCCACCCACGGTGCTGGAGGGGGTGGGGAGTGGCAGAGCGAGGCCTCTGTTCCAGGGGCTCCGAGGGCGCTGGCTCAGCGGCCGCCTGCGCTCCCGGCGGCCCCGGCCGGGCCTGGCTGCTGGTAGACCCGTGTCTGATCTACCCGTGTCCGTTCCGGGGCGGCTCACCGAGCGCGAGAGGCAAGCCCCGCTGTGCTAACGCGCTTCCAGCTGGGGGTCAGGGCCTGTGACCACCTCCCCGGCCCGAGCCAGTCCCAGGGCCACAGCACAGTGCAGGAAATCGGGTGCGCCCACCGCGAGGACGCTGTGCCGCGGGGGCGGGGAGGGGTCAGGACCCGCTCTCACACTCCAGTTCCGTGTGACGGCGCAGCCCAGCCCGGGTGTTCTGGCAGGTGTCCATTCTTGGACGTCGTGAGTTCTCGTCCCACTGGGGAAGGGAGCTGTGGGTCCTCTGCCTGGGCCTGGACCCCGGGCCCCTGAGCTGGGCAGCCTCCCCCTCCCCCTGGGCTCATGCTGGCCGCCACCCCCTCACTGTCCCCCTCACGGCGTGAGCAGCCTTGGCCACCTGAAGATTTGCAGGGGGCCTGGGGGCACACAGAGCAGGGTCGATAGGAAGGTCTACACAGCTGGCGGACATGTCAAAGGAGGCTCTGGGGGGAGAGGCCCGTAAAACCCAAGGTAGTTTTACCTGCAAATTTCATCAGAAGAAACGAGGTGTCAGACCTGAGAAGCCCATAGTCTCTCACGGCAGAGGCTCCTCTGGGGACAAAGGAGGGGACCCCAGAAAGGCTGGAAGGGCCACCGCTGGCTGCCCCCCCCCCCCCCCGGCCAGAGCTTCTGAGGAATCGAGAAAACGCAGCAGTGACCCAGAGACTGGAGATTCCCGACCTTCAGCTTGTCGGTGAGGAAGTGAACTTCTTGCCCGAACAGCTGCGTTCTCCCCGCTCGGCCCGGCGGATCCAGCGTCTGCAGACTTTTCTCTCATCCCGGGCTGTGGCTGCAGACCCTCCCCCACACCACACAGGTTTGCCAGTGATGCCAGGTGGCCTGTCACCAAGCCCTGGAGCCCAGAGAGGCCGCTGGGGTCCAGGGACCCAGTTCAGATGGACTCCCTCCTCTGTGGGGCGCCAGACGCAAGGCTCCCCTGCCACCCTGCCTTTTCCCCTTCCTGGGCACCCTGGCCTCCGGTGAGGGGAGGGCGGGGGTACCAGGCATGTGGGGCAGAGCACTCAGCGATGTTCACAGCTCCCTGGACCAGCCTGCGGGTGTCCCACGGATGCTCATGCCCTCAGCTCTTTGGTTCAAACCTCATCTGTCCTTCTAGGCTGATTTCAAATGCCACCACCTCCAGGAAGTCCTCCTTGATACCCAGGGCTCTCTTCTGAATTCCCGGGAGCCCGCTGTCTATTCCTGAGGGCCCCGTGACCCCTCTGGACTGGATGCCTCCTGAGGGAAGGACCCATGACAGAAGGGTTCCCCTAGCGATGGAGAGGGGAGCCGGAAGGCTGTGGGCTCTGGGGTGGGGGTGAAGGGTGTGCCAGGCCTGGGCAGGAGGGAGGAAGGAGTCCTGGGTTCTGGCCTGTTCAGTGGCTTTCGGACCCCAGGAGTCGGGCTGGCCTTAAGCTCGAGTCGGCCGAGCTGGTGTCCTGCTCCAACCCAGGCTGGAGCCGCGCTTGGGGAGGAAGTCCAGGCACAGCTTTGGGGCGCCCGCCCCCCGTTCCCAGTTCTCCATGAAGAGTGTGTCCCAGTGACGGCGTCGCGCTGGAAGGTGTCAGCTCGTATCTGTATCTTCTCTTCGTTCCCTTGACCTGCGGCCTCAGGGAGCCCCCGGCCCCGAGCAGCTGAGAACCGGCAAGTGGTTAGAACGTCGGGCTAGAAAGGGCAAACTCACGACAGCGTCACGCAAGGGTCTGACTTTTCTGACACCCGATTATCCGGTGGCCAAAACCCGTCTGGCATTTCACTTCCTATTTCCCCCACTTTCTCGTCTTAAAAACCCCCAAACAGCCACACATTTCAAACACCAGGGCCCCTGGAGGCAGGTCGGGGCACAGTCAGCCCCCTGAGCATCGTCCCACGTCCCCGTGTACGATGATGCAGATTTTGCCAAGGACAAACGCACCGCTTTACCTTCCTCTGAAGGACACCCCACGTCAGCATGGAAACCAAGCCGGGGGCTGGGCGAACAACGTGAGTGTTTGCCTCACCACAGTGAGAACAGAACCAACCAGCTACAGTTGGCTGTTATCTAGCATGTTTGCTGAATCGGCACAAAATCTGGGTATCGCTCCTGTCCAGAGGCCTTAGCGTGTGCTTGGTTGCTTCTCCAGACAGGGAACTTACTACCTCGAGCAGCTGATTTGTATAAACAATTGCAGGTACGTGTCTAGTGTCTTCCTGGGGCAGGGGGCCGTGAGTGTTAGACCTCTCTTGCTTTCAGACAGCGCTCCTGGTTGCAACAGTCTGAACTGACTGTGGCATCTAGCTGAAGGATGCCGATGCTCCCAGAATTGTTAGGAGAAGCAGAGAATGGCAGAAGCCAAGGCTGGCGGGGCGGCGGGCCTCACGAGGGACAGCTGGGAGGCTGTGGCTGCCGGGCCCTGGCTGGAGCACGCCCACCTGTCCCTGAACCTCCGCTGCATTTCCCCAGGACCCAGAGCCAGGTGGTGGCCTTGGACTGGCTGCGCCAGGCTCACATGCCCTGCTGCAGTTGGCAGCTGGTTGGTGGGGAGGAGAGGAGGTGAGGGTCAGGGTTTTCTAGGCCGAGCAGGGAGGGTGAACTCGGGCACAGGAGATCCACACACACCTATTTCCTTCCCGCTTACTAAGCTCACGACGGCCAGGGAGTCGAGTTGGCAAAGTTTTACGTGACCTCCCGCTCTCCCTCCTCTGTGTTCTTCAGGCAGCAAGACACAAGACAAAGACATGCGGGGCGTCTGCCCCAGTGGGCCAGCAGGGAGGAGCCATGCACCTCAGCCTTGACTGCAGAATGGAGATGTGACACGGGAAGGAGGGTGCATCGCCGGCCGGCCACACCTGCTTTGCGGAAAGGGACACTCAGAAGGCTAAGGAGGCAGCTAAGAAATCAGACAGAGCGCGCCGCCTGCTCTGTGGGGTCGGGAGGGCCAGTCACTTCATCTTCAACTTAAAAAGCCCGCTCTTCAGCGGGAGAGGCAGCGGGCTGGTAGCTGTGAACTTGCACCTTGCAGCCAGGAGGATGTGTGATCGCATCTGACCAGTGACTTAAGCTCTCCGCGCCTCTGGTGTTTCTCTGCAAAGGCAGCTCAGGGCCCCGCTGTGGGGGCAGAGCCGGGTCACAGAGACGAAAGGCTGGGACCGGTCGTGTCCTTCGAGGGCAGCTGGCATCTGGAGACGAGAGAGGTCGGGTATCTGGGTCCGCCGTTTAGGACCAATGCAGGACCAAGCCTCTCCCAGCTCCAGAGTCAGGCTGGAAGACAAGTAGAGGAGTTGGAAGCCGAGTGGAAATGAGAAAGCAGAGGCCAGAACAAGGCGAGACGTGCAAAGAGCAGGCGGAAAGTCCCGTCGGGGCAGGTGGGGGCACTCAGGGCAGATCAGCCCCAGAGCCACGCGGGCAGTTAGAAACCACCTAAGTGGAGGTGAGAAGAGGGAAATCAGAGAAAGAAGGGGCTTAAGGGGAGGCGACGTCCTCGGTCAGGTGGGTGGCCTCCGAGGGTTTAAGTCGGGGCGCGGGCGGCGTCTGAGGGGCCAGGTTGCTCCGGCTGAAATGCCAGCTCCTTTCCTGGCGTCTCTGCTGGTGTCGCCGCCGACCCGAGTTCACGGGTGGCAGGGCGAACACGCCTCCCACGCCCCGGCGCGGCCAGCTGCATGAATCAGGGCTGGGCAGAGTGGGGGCGCGGACCAGAATATCTCTTGGTATTTAGTGACAGTGGGAAAGGACACGGGCGGGAAATCGGAGAACTTCGCGGCGGAGCGCCTGGTGAAAGCTATTCCGAGAGCAGTCGGGGCTGCATGTAAATTCCACGCCATCCGCCCGTTAACCCCTTGCAATGGCCGTGGAGAGAGCTTGCTTGGGGAGGGGCAGGGGGCACTCGGGGGTGGGGGGGCTTGGGGAGCTGGCGGGCAGGGACGGCTCGGGGCCGCACTTGGGGGAGAGCGAGCTGCAGACAGGGACGTGGTTACGGGGGACCTGGGTCAGGGGAGGAGGGGATGAGCCTGCAGCTACCGATCATGATCATGGACGAGTCACCTGAAGCTTCTCTGTTCCTGGGTCTCCCTTCAGGAAAAGGTGGGCAGCCCGGCACGTTCTGGGGGCAGCAGCACGAGGGTGCGCCAGTGCGGGCCCGGCCCTCTCTCTACCTCTGCTTCCAAGAAAGGAGCTCCCTTCCTTAGCCCGGGCTTGCGGAGGGCCCCCGGGAAGGGGCAGCCGTGCTGTGCGGTCCTCGGGGTGTGGAGCCCCAGAACCCCCCGAGACCCGCCCCTCCGGCAGCAGAGGTGGCCCCCCGTTCCATCCTGGGCCCAGGCAGTGCCACGGGGCCCTCAGGGAGTCAGGGGCACGCTCAGGCACAAGCTGCTCGTCCTGGGGTGTGAACCCCCCACACCCAGCACCGGTTCCCCTCCTGCTCCCAGCGCCCCGCAACTGGTAGGTTTCACAGGGGGGCCGCTGAGGCCTGAGTGAGAGGCGAACTCAGGGCTCCCTCATTCACTCAGTATGTTCCCAAAGGAGGCGGGACCCGACGGGGGCACAGGGGACAGTCCCTGCCCTTCAGGACAGGGGGAGCACGGGCCATGCTGCAAGGCCCTGCACGTGTGAACGTGTGAGAGTGGAGACAGCAGGAGTCACGGCAGCCTCCGCGGGGAAGGAGCAGTGAGGCCAGGAGACAGGTGCGCGTGGAGGGGCCCGGGAGGGGTGGGTGCACGCCCGGGGGAACGTGGCGCGGTGGAGGAGGGGGCTGGGGAGGCGGGCAGATGGGAGGCGGGGACACTAGGTTACGCCAGGTCACAGCACGCACGGTGGGGTCCTGCTTTCTCTCCTGAGTCCCTGGCCTGGGGGGGGACGCCAGCAGGACACCCCAGAGCACAGTGGAGGTGCCCGCTGGTGAGGGAGGGGGGAGTCCACGGACGGCCACGTGGGTGAGCGAGGACTTGCCAGGCCTTCCGGGGACTGCACCTGCCATTCTGGCATAAACTTCCAGAGACTCTGAGGCAGAGCAATGCAGCAAAGACACTCCTGAATTCCTGACCCATAGAAGCTGTGACGTATTCAAGCTTTGTTCTTTAAGCTGCTAAGTTTTGGAGCAATTTGTTACACAGCGACAGATTACTAATACTGAATGTGGTTGTAAAAGTTTTTTTTTTAAAGTTTATTTTGAGAGAGAGAGAGAGACAGACAGACAGAGAATGTGAGTGGGGAGGGGCAGAGAGACGGAGGGAGAGAGAGGATCTCAAGCAGGCTCTGTGCTGTCAGCTCAGAGCCCGAAGCAGGGTCTGAACTCACAAACCGGGAGATCATGACCGGAGCCGAAATCAAGAGTCGGATGCTTAGCTGACTGAGCCACCCAGGCGCCCCTGAATTTAGTTCTTTTTTAAACATTGTTTTTTTCCCCTTTTTTAAAAATGTTTATTCATTTTTGAGAGAGACAGAGCAAGAGCAGGGGAGGGTCAGAGAGAGAGGGAGACACAGCATCTGAAGCAGGCTCCAGGCTCCGAGCTGTCAGCACAGAGCCCGACATGGGGCTCGAACCCATGAACCGTGAGATCATGACCTGAGCCGAAGCCGGACGCTTAACCGACTGAGCCACCCGGGCGCCCCTGAATTTAAACGGGTCCTCGCCAGAGGGGACCTTTAGACGCTTGATTTCAAAATAAAGCCTCAAAGTGTTCTACTTTGGTGACAGGTGTGGAGGGCCTGGTTTGTGGGAAGTTCATCTGCTGATCACCCCGCACCACATGGGCGGGAATGCCGAGGTCCTGGGAGCACCAGCCCGCTGTATGGTGCAGGGAGGCACGTGCACAGGGAAGGAAGGAGCACGGCCCCGGAGTTAGGAGCGTGTTTGCTGTGACTTGATGGCTTAATCAGCCAATCAATACTGCTCGCAGGGCAGAGGGAGTGGGGAGCCGAGATGAAAAATGCATGAGGGGCCGGGGGGCCAGGGAGGAGCACACCAGAAAGCCGGCCTGCTCTATTTGCCCAACGCCAGCGAAGAAATTAAATCAGCACAGAGGCGGTGGGCAGCCGCGGGGCTGACTGCAGCGTGGAGCACTCGCGCACGGCCACTTTCTCTTCACGAGGCAGAAATGCACTCATTAAATCGCTTTTCCTGACCAAAGATGGATTCGATAACCTTCAGGGGAGTAAAACACCAAGCGGACACCGAAATCGTGCGGGCCTCGAAAGAGGCTGATGGAATCGGGGCGCTAATGATCCTGGGCACGGCAGCCAACACGGCCCAGGAGAAGGCAGCTCTCAGCCTGGGCTGGGCCTTCCGTGGGCCTGTGACAAACCCCATATTCAAGAATGAAAAACAGCAATTAACTGGAACTCTCAGTTAGCTCCTCGGGGAGGCGAGAAAGATGCAGGAAGACCAGTCATACTGAGGGCTGTTTGAAAAAGCCAGCTTCCGCGTCCATCCTTGTATTAATTCGGGTCGAATTCAGTCATGCATGGGGGTCGGAGCAATGGTGGCTTAGAGCAGATGGCCTAGCTGCCGCCCGCATAAAAGATGACCAGGGAGGGAGGCCCAAGGTGCCAGAGAGCCAGGTTCCCTCTTTCTTGCTGTGCTGCCCTCCTCAGCATGTGCCTTCTACCTCATGGTCCGTGACAGCTGCCTGAGTGCCAGCCATTGCATCCATGCTTCAGCCAGCAGGACAGAGGAGGGGCAGAAACGCCCTCCCACCTCTCGCCATCCTCTTAGGAGCCCCTTCCAGCAGGTGCAGGTAACTAGAGGCACATGTCAACGGTCACTCCGATTTGCAAAGGAGCTGGGGACGGGAAGGCTTTATCCCGGGCTCAGAGGCGGAGCTATCAGAAGGAAGGACGGGAGTGTGGCTGTTGGGAAGGCAGAGGACTCTGACAAGCCCTGAAGTCAGGACACGTTCAACTCGAATCAAAACGATGTCTCCGGTCAGAACAAGACGCTGACCTGCGGTGCGGGGGAGGGGGAGGCTGACAAGGAGGGAGCGCGAGCCGCCCCAGAGGGGGCAAAATGTAACATGGCAGAATGTTAAAAGTACATGGAATTAGTCATGTAAATTGTGACATTTAAGTCATGATGCTATTCGCGCTACACAGTGTAAAAATGCTAACCTTTATCTAGACAGAAAACAAAAACTTCCCGGACCGCATCTCAGTAATCAGCAATCAGGGCCCCGATATTTTAGTCACACTGTGTGTAACGCTCAGGAAGGTCCTCGGTCTGGACCCTGGGCTCCACGGCCGAGCAAGACTTTCTGTTAATCCTCTTAACCCTCAGTTACCCAGGAAACAAACCATTAAAAAAAAAAAAGCTTAGGTTTAACATTTACCTACTATGTGCTTAAAACCTACGCAGGTAACAGACTGATCCGATATTCACAGGAGTGAATATAACACGTCCCAGTGGGTCAAGGGCCAAGAAGGCCAGCGGCGGGCTGTGTTAGTCAGGACAGGGTCAGGCCGTGAGGGACAGAGACACGCTTAAACGACACGGTTCGCTCCTCCCGCTCACTGAGCCGCAGGTGGGCAGCCAGGGCCGGTGTGGGGCTCTGTGGGGCCGTCAGAGGCCGAGTCTCTTGTCTCTTGTTCTGCACGTGTGACATCTGTTCCAAAGACCCCTTCCTGGTCTAAGTGGCCTCCATCCCCAGGGCACTTCCTGGTCCACGATGCCAGGTCCATATCCCGCAGCACTGAAGAGGAAAAGAGAGGCGTGGGCCCCTCTTGGTTTTCAAACAAGGTCACAGGCTCTTGACACGCCTCTGAGTCAGAGTGGGGGTCTGGGTCCCCTGCCTTGAGTCTGGGCCACCTTTAGTGACGGGTTGGCCAGAGCGATGCTGCGTGATCTCCAAGGCGAGCGTGGAAAAGATGATACGGTGTCTGCATGGTTTTCTTCGGACGTTAAGGCTCGGGGCCCGGCACCTTGTTGTGGAGACGCTCGCAGGGCCCTGGGGAGGCCTGAGCAGGAGACCGAGGCCCAGACCCCCTGCTGGCATCTATCTGTGGCAGGTGAGGCGTCCTGGAGAAAGACCCCCTGAGCCGCGGGGAGGGCAGCCCGAGCAGGTGCTCGTGGGGCGGGGCTGATCTGAGCCTTCTAGCTGAGCCCTGCCCACCCCGGAAATGAGTGAGCGAAATACGTGGGTGGTGGTGTGATTTTGAGCCAGTGAATCCACACACAGACGCCCCTTTGTATTTAGAAGTATTTTTAGGTTTACCGCAGCGTTCCCATGCCCCCTCTCCCAGCTCCCTCCGGGACCGACCTCTTGCAGTGACCGCGGCACCTTTATCAGAAGTGAGAACTGAACATCGGTCTCACTGCGAACCCTCAGACTTCATCAGGATTTCTCCTCTTTTTTCTACCCACGGTGGTTTTCGGCTCCGAGATCCCATCCGGGACACGGTACCGCACTGGTGTCCCTGGTCTCCGACCGTCTGGCAGCCTCTCGGTCTTCCCGGGTCTTTCGCGACCTTGAAGGTTTGGAGAGTAGCGGTCAAGTAGTTTGCGGGATGCCCTTCAGTTTGGGTTTGCCGAGTGTTTTCCTGAGACCAGACCAGGGGTGTGGATTTGGGGGAAGCCCCCCACGCGGAGCCTGGGCTCACGCCGACTGGCCCTGGCGGCCTTGCTCGCGGGGCCCGGCCGTGCCTGCCAGGCTGCCCTGCCGTCAGGTCAGTGTTCTCCCCTCTCCACGCTCCCCATTAGCAGCAGGCCACGGAGTTCGGGCTACATGCAAAACGGGGGGCTGGACACCAAATCTGCAGGAGGCGCTGCTACACTCAGGGGGATAAAGGCTCCGGTTGTGGTGCCCGCAGGTGGTGTGCTCTGGGAGGCGGGGCTGTGGGGTCACATGGCACAAGCCAGCGGGGGGCTCATGGGGTCCCCAGAGAGGGCTTAAGGGGGAGCGAGGGAAAGTTCCTGGGAGGAGGGGGCAGGGGACCCTGTTCTGTGTGTGGTGCTGGTCGGTTTGCAGCGCTGGACCGTGGGAAGCAGAAGCCCGGACATCTGCCCCGGGATGCACGCACCCCCCAGGGAGACGTCGAGGTGCCGCAGTGCGGCAGCCGCCTCCTGTCTTCTCGCTGCCCAGGGCAGGATGCGAGAGGCGGATGGGTTAAAAAGGAAACTTTTTGGTTTTTAAGTAAATTGAAAGGAACACGCGAAAGAGCCCTGACTTGCTGGGTTTGGAGATAAAACCATTTTCTCATCCCAGGTTCGCCAGATGGCAAGGGAATCTCAAGTGAAAACAGTGGCCTCGGGGCAAAGAGCGAACCCAGGCCGGGAACAGAAGACCCTCTGCGGGACCCAGGGGCACTTTACCCGGCGCCTCCTTTGGCCGGTCACCAGTTTACTGCGGTTCAGTTCCCAGTTCATCCTTCGTGGCCGGATCTAGAACATGGATGGGCCCCTTAAATAGTTCTCTGTGTGTGTGGCGGGGCAGGGAGGATCGCTCTCCAGGGGCCGAGGTGAGGTTGATTTTATCCCAGGGAGGGTGACGCCACCACGGGGTCTGGACGCTTGCAATCACACACGCTCCCACGGGGCAGGTGCTGCTCACAGCTGTGGCTCGTGGCGGGACGGCATGGCTGGCGGCACCTGGCGGCCTCAGGGCGCTCGAAGCCTCAGGCTGAGGCTCTGGAGAGCCCCGGCCTTTCTGCCGCGAGGAGCGGCTCCGTGGGCTTGGCGCCTTAGCTGGAGATGCTGGTGAAACACCTTGGCCTGGACAGCTAGACCCTGGATGCAGATCATCGGTATTTAGGTTCCGGGAAAAGGGGCCGCGCCGCTCATGATCCCGGGAGCCTTCGGCCCCTTGCCCCGCAGAATGAGCACAGCACTCGGAGCCCAGGCAGAGGGTCAGGCCTGTGGTCCCTCGCCGGGGGCTGAAGACAAGTTCCACGGCGTCACACACGCACCCACTTAAAGGTTGTCCGGGCCTCTGGACCCCTGGCCAGGACCCGGCCACGCGGTGAGCTGGCTCCTCTCGCTGGTACAGGGTCACGACCATCACTGGGCTCTGGCCCTCAGGTGTTTGCAAAAGTTTAGAACTACCTGCCGGCTCCCCAATTAGCTCCCTACGCTTTCATGCCCCGAAGTTTTCTTGAACTTTGCTGGTTTGCAAAGTAATGGCAAGAAGCGGGGAGGACAGCCAATTAGCCGTGGCCTTTCGGCAATCATTAATTTGACCAACTACCCTTTGGAAATGAAAGGCCAGCGCCTATTAGCTTTAGGGGCATCGAGTGCAAAGTCAAATATCAAAAGGCCACGGCAAGAAAGGGACCCTGTTCTAATCAAGGCAGGGAGGTGCGGCGCCTCACGGAAATGCAGACAGGACTGGGAATGGGCGGCGTCCTGCGGTCCTGACATTCTCTTCAGCAGCTTCTACTTCTGAGATGGGGACCGAGGTCTCTTGTGCCCAAGATTACGAGACGGTCCCGATGTACCACTGGGGCTGCTCCGCGGTGTCTGCGGAGGGCGGGCCATCTCGTGTCTGTCACACTTCTGGATTCTTCTCGGAATCTCATCTTGAGTGGTAAGGAGAGACAGGAGGGGGTCGCAGCGGCAGGAGACGGGCCGGGCCCCACATGGACGGCTACTTGCCTGCATCCATGCACGTCCCTGCACTGGAGTCCCCACAAGGCCGCCCGCACCGCCTGGCCCTCTCCCATTCGACCTGTGCACCGCGTCCTGGCGACTCGCACCTGTATGCAGTAGGTGCACAATAAACACCTGGTGTGCTCATTCGCAGGACTTCTGCGTCTACACGGCCCAACGCACTGGCCCAGTTCCCAGCTGGATCCAGGCTCACAAGGACCACGCAGCTGGCCACGGGCACCAGGCAGAAACCTGAGCCTGGCTTTCTTTCCCTAGTCAACACCTGGCAAAGGTTCCTGAGGGCCCATGCCGTGCGAGGGGACAGACCAGCGCCCCAGACGGACGCAGCCCCTGCCTTCCAGGCTGACACTCCGGCGGGCGGGCACGGTGACGGGCTGCACGGCTGATGACGTCCGACGCGGGGGCTGCTCTGCAGATGCGAGGAAGGGGGGAGGGGGTGGGGCGTGCTCACTCCCCCAGCGAAGGGTCGGGCAGGCCTGCCTCAGAGGTGGCTCTCCCCGGAGGGGTCAGGCCGGACGGTCCTCTTCTAATCACAGCGAAAGGTGATTTGGACTCCAGCTAACAAACATGGTGGCCGCAGAAACAGTCACCTCTGCCACTTACCAGAGGCCCGCGGGGTGAACACCGCCGGCAGTTATGGGGAAACCAACCTCAGTCTCGGAGATCACCACATGAACGGTTTGGACGTTTCCTTCTCTCACACGGAGTCCTCCGCATAAGCTCCTGGCTGGGAGGCTCACCTGGGGAAGCAGACCTGGGGATTCAGGATCTTTCCATCGTGTCCGGTCGCTGCATGTCACTCCCGACACCGCCTCAGAAAAGGAAGAGAGAGCATAGCAAACGCAGGCTTTCTTTCGGCTGCCTGTGAAGGGACACAGGGGCGCCTGGGTGGCTCGGTTGAGCATCTGACTTTGGCTCAGGTCATGATCTCACAGTTCGTGGGTTCGAGCCCCGAGTCAGGCTCTGGGCTGACAGCTTAGAGCCTGGAGCCTGTTTCAGATTCTGTGTCTCCCCCTCTCTCTGCCCCTCCTGCACAAGTGCTCTGTCTCTCTGTGTCTCAGAAATAAATCAACTATAAAAAAAAAAGTGACACAGAAGTGGCGTGCACAGCCCCTGGTCCCATTCCGATGCACGGGGTCCGGGAAACGCGGTCTGTCAGGTGCTCTGGGGCAGGAGACCGTTTGGACGGGCACATGCTTAGTGATCGGGAAGAGAGAGAGAGAAAGCTTGCGAGCCTGTGCGAGTGCCGTGTGGCTTCCTGGGGGAAGAATGTCTGGGCTGAGAGGAACAATCCAGAAGCCGGGGATGGGAACTGGCGCTCTCGGAGGGAAAGGATTTGGTACTGGAGGCTCTTTCCACTCCTGGCCCCAGGCCCCCAGCCCCGTCCATGTTTGAGGATGGTGTCCTCACAGAGGAAGGTGACAGGAAGCATGAGGCCCAGGTGATGGTGGGGACAGTCCAGTCTTGGGGGTGGGCCCACAGCAGCCCGTGGGGTGGCGCTCCACCCCTCCCTGGGGTCCTGGAGCAGGTGCTGAGGGCAGGAGGGGGCGGGGGTGGTCTGCTGGGGCAAATGGCTCCCACATCAGCAGAACCCTGTGCCCTCCCTTCCCGTTCCCAAGGCACAGCCGTGCGTGGAGGCTTCCGGGTGGCTTGCCGGTCCCTGAGGCTGGGAGCTGTGTGGGGGGGGGAATCTCCCCCGGGAGGCTCTTCCCGATTCCCTCCCGTGACCTCACATGTGCCTGCGTAAGTGTCAGGACCCGCACACTGTGGCCCAGCCGACCACAGGCACGTACCGCCAGGACCTTCCAGGACAGCGACGGCCGGGGCTCCCTTGGTGGCAGACGGCTCCTGACGGAGACGCTTCCCCGGAGCACTGCGCCCCTGGGCCCGGGCTGAGCTACAAGAGCGCGGCTGTCCTTGCCCACGCTTCTTTTTATGCCCTAGTGGGGCCTATCTCAGCGTGGCCCGGTAGGCCAAGTGCTCCCCGCAGGAGGTCTGGGGAAGTGGAAAACACGCAGCCCGAGGGCAGTGTGGCTCTGGTCCTCACGCGGCCGCTCACCCGCTGGGTGAGTGAGGTTGGGTCTCCAGGCCTCGGACCCTCTGACTGCCCATCAGAGCTATAAATCAAGGCGGAGAGAGTGAGGGGGAGGAGGGGGGAGGGGGCTCAGAGCGGCGGTAACAACATTCCTGAGAGCAGAACGCTGGTCACCTAAACCCCAGCAGGTTAGACCTGACGCCAAAGGCACGAGCCATAAAGGTCGTGCCGAAGCCACACGCTGGTGAGGACGTGGAGAAGCCGGTCCCTGACTGCGGGCGGGAAGTGACTCTGGAAGACGGCCCTGCAGTTCCTTTAAAGCTAAAAACGGACACACGGGGCAGCCCAGCGATCGGACTCACGGGCCCCCACTTCCGTGCGGACGCGCCCCTGCAATGCTCCCGGCGGCTCCACCCGGGGGCCAGCGAGCTGGATTAGCGGCCGAGCTGTGCTGATGCGCAGCGCGGGCGAGGAACGGTTTGCTGATCCGCGGGGCGACTTGGGTGACCCCCGAGGAAATGAGGCTGAGCGAAAAAAGCCAACCTCAGGAGGAGACTCCGTGCGTGATTCAGGTGTGTGATGCAGGTGGCAGAGACGGTCACGGAGACGGGGGACTGATCGGTGGCTGCCTGGGGACGGGGATGGGGACAGGAGGTGTGCGTGGCTAGAAAGGGGGAGCCCGGGGGGTGGGGACCCCAGACCCTGGACCTGGCTCACAGAGCGGCACCAGCGCAGAGGGCCACATACAGACGCACGGTGTGCGTGCAGCGGTGACGTCTGGGTGAACTCTGGGCTGGAGTGCGACTGTGTGAGACGTGGGTGCCCGGGGGTGGGGGGGGGCGGGGGGCGGCTGGCACAGGGCACTCGGGACCTCCCCACACAGGTGTGTGCAGCTTCCCCTGGAGGTACAATTGCTACAAAACAAAAAGCTACAGGAGTCCAGCAGGAGATTCATGGTCGAAGCTGCGGTCACCAGACACGGGAAGGCAATCAAGACCCAGAAGGAAGGACAGAGATAACGAGATGGACGGGACTCCAGGGGCTGTGTTGCTCCGGAGGCAGGGAGAGGCTCGGGACAGGCTGCAGACGCTTGCTTCCCTCCTCTCTTTCAGAGAGAGTTTCCGCCGGACCCACGGCCACCCAGCTAGAGCCCGCATTTCCCAGGGGCCCTTGCTGCTGGGTCTGCCTTGTGCCTGCGTTCTTACTGATGGAGTTCAAGTGGAAATGACACGTGCCAGGGCTGGGGCTGGGTCTTACAACCCCGGAGACATGCTCCCATGTGTCCTTCCCTTGTAGGGAACTCAGGAGGGGCCAGGGGCCCAGCTGCCACCATGCAGACCCTGTCCTAGGCCAGGCGGCGGGGCGATAGGGAAAAAGGAACAGGATTGTCGAGTGACTGCACCCAGAGGAGCAGGATCGGAGTCCTCGGATCGGAACTGGCCTCTCCGAGCTCTTCAGGGCCAAAGAGGTGTCTACGTCCTCTAAGCCACTGTATTCTGGGGGCCTCTGCGCTAGAGCAACTTAGCCTTTGCTAACCAGGAGAAAAAGAAAGCAGGTTTCACAACAGAATACAGTAGGATCCTATTCTTGGCAAAAAAATGGACACACACACACACACACACATCCATAGGCAGGTCTGGGAAGAGACGCAGCAAAACACTCCGGTAATTATCTCCTGCGAGTGGGAATTACAGCTATTCTTTTCCATGCGCATCGTGTTATCTAATTTTCTGTAAGAGGAACACATGTATCCCTCTAGTAATTAAGCAGGCAAGCTGATGAGAGACGGCAGCGTTAGGAAGCAGGGGGCTGGAACGGGGGGCTTGGTAGCAGCCCGTCCCACGGCGTGGGGGTGACGAGGTTCGCTGGGGTCCGGGGCTGGTCTCCTGCCTCCCTCGCCGAGCCCTCTTCGCTCACCACCTCCCCCCCGCCCCCCGCCGAGGGACACGTCCCTGTTTTCGTCTCGTCTCTGTCAGGCTTGGGCGAGCACCATGCCAAGGAGGCCGGCTGCCGGCAGGACCAAGCCGCGGCGCAGGTGCTCCCCGAGGACAGCCAATCTCCAGTGGAAATTTCAAACTCAATTAGCACACAGACAGGATGGAGCTGTTCCTGAGAAACTAATCCTCTTCCGGCTGCCGGGATGGTGCTTTACCCAGAGCCGTGCGTGAGCTCTACGGTTTGTCTCTTCTGGCACTAACGACAGGGAGCAGTCAACCTGCAATTTAGAATTCAACTTGAAAGTGGGTTTTGAGTTCCTTTCTGCTAACTGAAGGAGCTGGGGTGGAGACGGGGGAAAGAAACCCGTCTGTCCTAGAAAGTGAAGCCTAATTACTCCCCCGGGCAGGCACAGACGGGCCGCGAGGGCTGACGGCAGGCAGGCAGGCGCGCCCACGGGCCCTGCCCCGGCTCCCCGTCGAGGCCTGTCGTGCAGGCTCGAGTGAGCTCCGAGCAGGTGCCAGGGAATCGGCCCACCCTTTCCTGTCAACCACAGGACAATTAAAGTTCGCCGAGCTCGCCCTGAGCAGAGACGCCGCGGCCGGGAGGCGCAGACGCGCACGGTGAGCCGTCCTCCCTTGTCCTCCGTCTCTACAAACCCGATGGCCTGCCGATGCCTCCGGACAGGTTTGGCCAGGGTTCCAGAACTTGTGGGAATCCTGGGGGCGAGCCTGATGTCCCCTTCTCCTCCCGACGCGGGTGACCTTACGAGGCTCTCGATTTAGCATCAGGCCCGCACTTCTGAGCGCAACGCAGAGGCTGCACGTTAGCACTGAAAGATCATCGCTTCGTGCCGGCAGCCTTCCGTCGGTGGTGTGAAGGAGGAAAATATCACTCGATACCAAAAGGCCAATTCCCAATTTAGTTGAGGAAGAAAAAATCTGGACAACCCTGCAGAGATCTCGCTCGGTTCTGCCGGTTCCTAACGACCGCCCCGGCGAGCAGGCCGGCGCCTCCCTGCTCCGCACGGCAGGGGAGCACCTGCAAGCCCCAGGTTTCTAAGTCTGGGCCCAGAGAACTTCTTGGGCCGCACGTCCCTGCAGAGCGGGGACTGGTCCCTGTGCCTCTGAGGTGGCGGCTCTGCTGTGAAGTAGCCACGGCGCCCGACGACAGGCTGGCCCCCAGCCCCTGGGCGGGCGGCTCTGGAGACCTTCCCTCCCCTGGTCCCCTCTGCATGACAAGGGGAGCTGGCACGCGAAGCACCTGGCACCGAGCAGACGCCGAGCGGGCCTGGAGGTCGCCTGGGGAGCATCTGGGTGGCACACCCACTGCGGCCATGTTCCTGTCTTCAGACACACCGAAGGGTGGTCCCGGGACCTGGTGCCCTCGCTCCCAGGGGCAGCTGGCCTCCCAGACGCCCTGCAGCCGGCCCCGCCCCGCCCCTGTCTCTACTGTTGCTAACTTGGGGTCAGTACGTTCTCGGGATTTTAATGGCCGCCTCTCCAGCCACCGGCCATTCACGGATTTCTCCGCCCTCCAGCCCTGCTCACCTTTCCAGACCTCAGTACGACCTCCTTCCAGCTTTCCTCTCTCGGGACCGAGGAGCGGGATGGCGGAGACGGGAAGGCCTCGGGGTTGACGGGCTCAGCCCTTGTATTTCCCCCGCTTTTAACTAGGGAAAGATTTTTAACAAGTACATATATGTTACATACGTGGAGAGAGCAGCCAGCATCACCCACGTACCCGATGCCCAGCCACAGTTCATTATCGGCTCATGGCCGATCTTGTTTCATCTAGAAAACCCCGCCCCTGGGGCGCCTGGGCGGCTCAGTTTGTTAAGTGTGCGAATCGGTTTCAGCTCAGGTCACGATCTCACGGTCTGGGAGATCGAGCCGCATGCTGGGCTCTGCGCTGGCCTGGGACTGAGCTGGCTTGGGGTTCTCTCTCTGCCTGTCCCCCAGTCACGCTCTCTCCCTTCCTCTCAAAATAAACAAATAAACTCAAAAAACCCAAACCCAAACCCATCCCATCCAACTCCCCTTTCTCACCATCACTATCAGCCTTCCTCTCACCGAAGCAGGGATGGGGGTTATACTGAGGCAGGGTGACCTGCCTGGGCGCCCAGCCCTGGGGGCGGGTGGCCAGGATTCAGGCCCTGGCCATGCATGCCCGCCCCCCAGCCGCACCCCCCACTTCTGCTGTAGCCACACCCCACCTGTGCTAGTATTTATTTAATATTTTTCTCTAATGGTCTCACTTTTCTGCCTAAATACATTTGTTCACAATGGAAACTTTACACATTCCCGATAAACGGGAAACCAGCATCATCTGTCACGGACGGAAGGTGGCACTAAGCAGCACACAGAGAACACAACGTCGTTAGGCAGAAGCGCTCGCCTGCCCCGGGCCCCGGGCCCGAGGCCGCCTCGCTCGCCTGAGAACGGAGGCCGCAGCAGTTCGAGCCCCTGGTTCCAGCGAGGACCCTTCTCCCACGGGAGATCCGAACGGCCCTCTCACGGGTGACCCCCTGGTGCCGGCATCTCGTCAGTGGCCTCCCCCCGCCCCTCCGACCGTGTTTCAACGTCTCTGGCGGCCGCTGGCAGCCATGACGCCCTTGTCACCTCCACATGGGCCATAGCTGGTCACATCGTCATCGCTGCCCGCGACCACGCACACCTGTGGCCACGCGGAGGTCAGTCTGCGTGCTGTTTGAACGTTTTGCAAAACGTGCACAGTGGCAACGCGACGATTTATCACACGCCCGTGTCCTCGATTCTGGGTTTTCTCACAAAGCAACAAACCCGTGTGTGATGAGAGCACAGGAGGGAAGTCGCCCGCGAGTCCGAGGAGCCGTGTTCTGTTCTGTCAGCAGGAACCATGTGTCCCATGCTAGACAATAAAACTCGGGCGGGAGCCCCTGCCCACCCCCTTGGAACAGATGAACGACATCTCAGAGCAAAGAAGGGCTGGTGTGACCGACTCGTGCGTCACACGGGCTTCTCATTAAGGCCGGGCCGAGGTTTAATAGGCAGCAGCGAGGTTTGCCCTCCTAGCGGTTCCTGAGACAATGGTACCTCTTACGAGCAATAACGCCCTGAGTGTGATGACCACATGTAGCCTGGAGTCACTGGCTGTAGGGAAGCGTCCCCGCCACCTCCCATCACCCCCTCCCTCTGGGTGCTGGATGCGGGCCCAGCTCTGGGACAGGGGCTCTCAGACCTGCTAATAGTCAGCAGGCTGCTGGGCCCCTCCCCCAGGGCCCCTTCTTCAGCGGGTCCAGGGGGGGGGCCTGAGGCTTCTCGCGGGCCCCCATGTTGCCGCTGCAGGATCCAACCTCGGGCAGCCCTGGGTTATCCTTTCCCCTAAGAGATCCTTTGTCCTGAGCTCCTTCAAGCCTGGCGGGGGGTTGGGGGGGGCCCGAGCAGTACCAGAACTCATACAGGACCAGGCGTCCTTGGGGACACAAGACACGTCTGGCACCTTCGCGGCAGCGTAGGCGGGGCCGGAGAAGCTCTGGGAGACGCCGTCCTTCACGACCGTCACCAGGTCAGTGTTTCTTCAAATAAGCAGGTTGTGGCTTTCAGTGTGGGCTCAAGGCCCTGACTGTCCTCAGCAGACGGGGCTGGGATCTGTTCACGTGACGTTTAGGACAGGATATGGGGGCGACAAGCCGGTGCCCCTGTCACGCCCACTCACGGGCGTTCTAGCTGTGACACGGCCAGCTTCTTTCCCTTGGGCACGTCTGTGCTACTGGTTTGGTAGAAAGGAACATCTGTGCACTTTTTTCCTCAAAAAGAACAATCCGTTTTTCAAACTGCAAAAACATCTTTGAAACGGAATTATTTGCCAACAGCGTCCTCCCTCCTAAGCGAGAAGCAAGAAAATGTGCCCTCGGAAAGAACAATGTTTTAAATGCAGACATTACGAAGTGTCCTTTTTTCTTCAAAAGGCCCAGATCAGCCCTCATGTTCAGCAAACGGAATGCAGAAGGCGCGTTAAGAGACAGGAGACAGAGCCTCGTCCTGGTACCAAAGGTTTACCGCTTTATTAAAAAAAAAAGTTACACACAAAACCGGACCCCTGGAATGGCAGCATGTACAGACATGGGCTTGCTCACACGATAATGGCCAGTGAGAGTGACTTTGAATGCAGGCCCGGAAAGATCAGTTCACCAACATGAGGACGAGTGGCGTCAGGTCCTTACTCGGAGT
>NC_043712.1:4115348-4143037 GCF_006229205.1 Suricata suricatta | reverse complement strand
GGCAGCCTGTGCTCTCACAGAGGCGGCACGCACGCGCCATCTGACCGCTGGCCCGGAGCTCCCCCCGCCCCTCCCCGCGGAGGGGGTCTTTAGAGCAGGAAGCCCTGCTCTCGCGGCAGGTAGTCCTCCGCAGGAGCCGCCTGTGGCTCGGGGCCGCGCACAAGCGCGCTCACTTCTGTGCCCCGCGGCTCCCGGGTGCGGCTACGGACCCTCAGCCTGGTCACTGCCGCGAAGCGGGCGTGGACCCGTGTGGAGGAAGACTTCGCGTCGATGACAAGGTTCGAACCCTCCCCTGAGGTCAATGTGCCTTCTTTCTAATTTGATTTCGGAGGTCGTCACTCACTGTCACAACGCGGCCCTGCGCACCCGCGGGGGGGCGGGGACGGTCTGGTGCCGCCGCGTAACGTAATAAGCGGCAGATGCACACTTGAGTGGTTCAGAGTGCAGAAATCTCGCGGGCATCATGCATAGGGATGAGACTCCCATAACTCAATTCTCACACTCAAGGAGATCTGCTACCGGAAAAAAAAAAAAAAGAAAAGAAAAAAAAAAAAGAAAGAGAGAAGGAAAAACCAACCCAACCCACACCCTACAGTGAGAGGGTTGCGAGCAAGTGAAGCAAGTCCTCGCTGTGATGGGCACACGCATCTCATCATTTAACGTCCTCCCGAATTACGTCGATAGGAGAAAGGTGTTCTTGGAAGAGGGGGTCGAGTTTAGCGCTGCAGACCCTCTGTCTGCCGTGGCGGCCGCGGCCGGCTCCCGAAGGCCAGGGGCTGGAGGTCCTGGCGGCAAACGTGAGGGGCTGAGGGCTCACTCGGCCAAACGCCTCATCCCTCAGGGCCGATCAAACGCACACCGGCCGAACCCCCGGGTCAGTTGCCAGGGAACCCGGGCCGCTGACGGCTGTGGGCGGGACCGTCCCCTGGACACCCGGAGGGGAGCACGCCCCCAGCACTGCGGCGCCGACCCAGAAGCTGGGTCTGTGTCTCCCGAGGCGTGAACTGCAGGTTCTCTAGGAGGCCCTCGTCCAGAGGCGAGCTGGGCGGGACACGCGGGCGGCACCGCTGCACCCGGCCGTCGATACGGGTCTGGACTTGCGATCAGGTAGGTCCTCTGAGTGGGCCTCTGGCAGCCTTTCTAGCCTGAGCGGACCAGGGAGCTGGGCCAAACGTGGGCACGTGAGCGACGCGGGCAGCGGGCGCTGACCCGGCCCGGGCGTGGCGGGGCGTCCTGGCGGCCGATTTCCGTGGCGTGAATGCCAGCGTGTGGTGGCGAGCCGCCCAGGGTGGAAGAACCGGGCTGCGGACTTCTGAGCCGGAGCCGGCTCCGACAGGCCAGCGCGACGGGCCGCGGGGCCCCCTGGGGGTCACGCCCCATCCTGAGCCCCACGCCCTGGGGGCTCTGCAACACTCGTCTTCGTCGCCGCCTCCCGCTCAGCGCCAAGCACGGGGCCTGGCACAGATCAGGAGCTCAATAAATATCCACTGACTGAATCAATGTGGGAAACTGCGGGGAGATCACATCTGAAACCACCATTTGTTCAGCTTGATAGAAAACACCAGTTAATTAAGTGGGAAACGGTTTCTCATAAATCCCTTCCCGGTTCAAAAAAAAGCATCAGCTCTGCGCTGGCCCGTGTCCCACGCCGAGGCCCTGGCCCACTGTGGGCCACCTTCGGAGCTGCCCGCGCTCACTGGGAGGGAACTGAGGTCTCCGTGGGCGACCCGGCTCCGAAGGCCACTTACCATGAAGGATCTGACCACGACGTCCGGCATCTGGGGCAGCTGGTAGTGCAGCAGGGCGGTGGTGGCGTGGTCTGTCACCTGGGGCCAAGGACAACGGTGAGTTAGACGCCACTCCAAAGGAGCACAGAGAAAATAAAATGAATGCGCTCCCCAGATATGATAAAGCAGTCTGCTTCTGAACGCCTCTTGGAGAAAAGGGCATCTAAAATAAAATCTGAAGTACGAAAACTAGTTCGCAGACTTGGGGGCGAGGGAGCACACAAGCGTTCAGGCCTGGAGGCAAGGAGTGAGCGCCAGCACTGGGAACCCGGGCGGCGGGCGCACCTGAGAGGGGCGGGGGGCACCGAGCCGGCCGTCCTCGGAGAGGCTATGACGCCAAGTCCCTGCAGGGACACCGCGTGAATGCAAAGATTTTCCAGCTGTCCACATTCGACCTCAGCTCTTTTTGAAATGCTTATTTTTTATTTTGAGAGACAGCATGAGCTGGTGAGGGGCAAAGAGAAGATGGAGAGATAGAGGGAGAGAGGGAGAATCCCAGGCAGGCTCCGTGCTGTCAGTGCAGAGCCCTCCTCCGGGTTCGAACCCACGAATCGTGGGATCGCAAAGCCAAGAGTCGGATCTTTAACCAACTGAGCCCCTGAGGTGCCCCTCGACTTCATCTTTACACTGGAACCCTTTCTCTGGCAGGGTCACTGGTCTTTCTGCTTCCTGTAATTCTCATTCTGTCTCGTAATTTGTCGTCACAGAGATTTTATGACCAGGAGTCCGGTAATTTCCGATCTTTCCTGTGGGCCTCAGAGCTCCTATTACCTTTCTGAGGAGCTTTGCCACTCAAAGTGTGGTCTTCTCTCCAAAAGTTGTGGCCTATTTTTAGCATCCTGGTGGGCCCCACCCCCACTGTCCCCAAACTCCAAGCAGAGGCTTTGTCAGCAGGGCCCAGGGCACGAATACACACAGGCTCGAAGCCCCAGCACTGTCCACTGACCTTGACCCAACTACTTAATCTCTCTGGGTCTCAATGTCCCTTCTGAGAAACAAAGCACTAGTCTCAGATCCCTTGTATTTCTGAAATTTGGCGCCACAAATTGCTAATGCCTGCCACCAACCAGCAAATCAATAGATTGTAGTGAATTTGACAGTGTGCTCAAAGTCAAGGTTCACCTGTCCTCAGAGGGATCTTTGGTCAGGAGGAAGGTTGTGGTTAACAAAGAAAATGAAACCAAAACCCCCAGATAAAGAGGTCACCTTAGCGAGCGGGGCTCGTGAGCATGGGTCTACCTGTATGGACGCCTCAGTTTTCCAGCTGTCACCCCAACACTCAGTGACGTGCCCACGAACGAGTACCAGTGGGGTGAACTGATCAGGGGGAAGGAAGCCAACCACAAGGGCTGCCCCAGGCCCGCAAGGTGAGTTGCAAACGATCTGGTAATCAGTCCTGCTGTGTCCACACCTAAGGTCAGAGAGGCCACGCCCCAAATGGAGGGCAGAGGCTCCCTAGCTGACAGAACCTGAGCCTTGCTTTCTCTAAATAAGTGGCTGTGCATGTGAAGCACACCCCGTCCAGCCACACGGCAGCCCTGCCTCTCCCCGCCCCCTCCCTGCTCCTCCCACCCCTGGATGGGCACTCTTCCCTTGCCGGACTTCCACAGCCTGCCTGGTGGCGGGTGACCCCACAAGGTGCTGAGCTCTATGGGGACACAGATCATGCCCATCTGGTTCACGGTACATCCCTGAGGCATCTAGCAGGAGCGGGTGCTCAACACACATTTGTTGAATAAAGAAATAAACTTAAAAATGCCACTCACCAGGGGCGCCCGGGGGGCTCAGCTGGTTAAGTATCTGGCTCTTGGTTTTGGCTCAGGTCGTGATCTCACGGTTTGCGTGTTCGAGCCCTAAGTCGGGGTCTGTGCCGACCACGCACAGCTTGCTAGGACTTCTCTTTCCCCCTCTCTCTGCCCCTTCCTTGCTCATGCGTGCACACCCTCTCACGCTCTCTCTCAAAATAAATAAATAAACTTAAAAAAATTTTTTAAACATGCCCACTCACCAAAGGCCACATACCAGAAACACCTGCGCTGGCTTTCTTGAAAGGACAGCTAAAGGTCGTGGATCCGACAGTGCTAAGAAACTGTCACCCAAGTGACTTTCAAGACAAGTGGTTCTCTTTCAAGTGCAGACTGTTTTTATTTTAAGCATTTCTGACAGACAGCTTTCTAAAATGAGCAATGCTTTTCTCTTATTTTCTTTCTTTTTTTTAACAGTAGTAATGATAACTTGGCAAGATGGTAGGTGGTGACTGGTGGGGTGAAATTAATGGCTACAAAACACAGCAGAGCAAACTGGGCCCCACGGCCCCTGGGCTTGGTGGCTGTTCCTACCCACCCAGATCTCTTGCTAAGCAGAACAACCAGGCAAGTGCCACTCTGGGGATGATCTATCACACTTGCCATTACAAAGGAAATTTCCGAAAGAGAGACTTTCTGGAGAATTCTTTCCCCAGCACTTATTACTTGTTTCACAATGCTTCTAGCAAGCCCTACCCTGCACATCAGCACTGTCACAGTGGGCAAGTCAGGCCAGCTCCTTACCCAGGACATAGAGCGCTCATCTGCAGTCCCAGGAGGCCCCTGGGAGAAGTCTAGATCCGTCCACCTCAGCAGCGGGAGCACCGGTCTTGGGGCCGGATTCCCCAGGCACGCTGCCCACCTAGAGCCCACATCCAAGCTGGCATGCTGTGTCCAGGCTGCACGTTTCCTTTGTTAAGTTTTTAACACGAATGACCAATGTACAAACTTGAGTAGCAAACAAAAGTTTAACAGAAGTGGGTGCTTTCCTTATTTCCGTTTTACAGAAGAGGAGAAGGCACCTTCCGGAGGTCGGGAAGATGGTGTTAAAGCCCGGAGACCGCAAGGCCCAAGCCTAGGCCAGCCCTCCCAACAGGCACCCCCGGCCAGAGCAGTCCTGGTTCTGGAAAAGGAATGCGCCCAGGCACCCTGGGCATCGTCTGCCCACACATGCCAGCCCGGAGGCTTGGAAAGTTCTTGGAAAAGCCAGAGTCCTGGCAGGAAGTGCAGGCTAAGAAACCTATAAATGTGGCTGGTGGTCCGCCAGTGACGCAGGGCAGAGCTGGATGAGCCAGGAATGTCCTCCAGATACAGCTCCACGCCCACCACGGCACCATCCTGGCATCTGGCCCCCAGAGAGGGCACCTGAGTGCATCTGGCTGCAAGCGCGCCGGCCATCTGGTCAACCTTAGTCTGTTTCCAAAGGTCCAGTATAATAAACGACTTCCTTAAATTGCCAAACAGGAGCAGGTTTTTTTTTTTTCTTGTTTTTTGTTTGTTTTAGTGGTGTCATGATCAAATGACGTTTGATGTCAGTTTCTTCAACTCTCTGTCCCTGATGACAGATGTTTTAATAGACGGAACCAAAGCTGGCAGACCTGCTCCACATCCCCTCCCTTCCTACAAAGTCCTCCACTCCTGGTTTTCAGGTTCCTGTGGCCAAACTCGAAAGCACCAGGCAAGGCATGGCTGTAGACTGTGGGGGAAATTCACCCACAACGCTCTTCCTTTCTTGTCAAAGCATTCGTTCAACCTTCAACGTTTTCTTGCTTTACACTTTTCAATATTACAGATTTTTTGTTTTTCCCCTCAGCATCAAGGTGTTGGGAAAAAACAGGCCTGGGGCAACAAAAGAATATTGCTATTTGCTAATTTAATTTAAATCCACTCTGTGCCAGCCCAGCAGAAGCGGGAGGCACAGCCCCTTACGGCCCCACTGTAAGGTGTGGGCTCTCAGATTCCACTGGGAGATCAAAGCCACTCTGCCAGCAGGGGAAGAGGGGGAAGGGCACTCATGCTCCAGGGGAGAGGACATCATTGTCCCTCCACTCCACTCACTGCCGGAGAGCGCGCCTGAGAACAGATCAAAGCAGACCTCAGACCTCAAGCCCCTGGCAAGGGAGGGAGGAGAAGACAAGAAAGTAACAGTAAGCCAGTGAGCTGGGGAGCCTGAGAAAAAGCCGAGGGGAAGGGACACCGTGTCCCCAGGGGACCAATAAAGAACCTTGCTGAGACAGGGCCACTCAAACAGCAGTGAGCACGGGCGCCTGAGGGGATCAGACTCAAGCATGTAACTCTTGGTCTCCGGGTTGTGAGTTCAAGCCCCACGTCAGGGGTCTGGCTTACTTAAAACCAAAAAAGCGCCCCCACCCCAAATCAGCAAGTAGACAGCCAAGCAGGGGCTTTGCCAAGAGGTGTCACTTCCTACCTCCCAGCAGAGCAAACCGTAGCCCTTCTGGCCCAGCATGGGGCCCGCGTCCCCCTCTTTCCCAAAGGGAGCACAGCTGGTGAGCCTCTCTGAGGACAGTGACGTTCCCATCACCCACCACAGCCCCGGGGGGCTCTATCCGTCTCTCAGTCTCTCCGGGTCCTCCTCCTCCTCCTCCGGTAACCAGGGCTTCTGGAAATTCTGTCCCCAGCTCAAACAGGCGGAGGTCTTCACGCCCCCAAGCTGGCAGGGAGCTGAGCTCCGAGGGAGGGAGGAATCTTTCAGGAGCCCTTGGAACAGCTGCCAGTCAACACACTGGAGGAGGAGATGCCAGTCCAAGAGCGTCTCCTAAGCCCCCACCACCACACCGTGTGCGACAGCTTCCGAGGTCTGCGCTCCGGACCCCTGGGGGGTCACGGCTGAGAGCCACGGCCCTGCGCAAGGTGGTCCGTGCCACTCCGCCGGTGTGGGGTCAGGGGTCGGAGCCCGGCCTGCACGGGTCTGGGTCTTGTCTGCTACTTAGGAGCAGTGCGACCTCAGGCACGGGTTACAGGTGCCAGTGCGGGGGATGCCCTTGGATGGCGCCTGACCAACAGCGGCACCCCCGCCGCCCGTGAGCCTCACCCCCTCCCCGCCCCATCCTCACGACCACCTCAGGCGGGGGGGGGGGGGCGCACAGCCTGGCCACTGCCTCCCAAGGAGGGAACAGCCCCAGGACCCTTGGTGGGGGTCTGTTCACTCATGCCCCAGCTCCCGTCGCCCACACGACTCTGTCTCCTGCTCGCTGCCACATCCCAGGCGCCCCACCCAACAGGCCCTGACTCAGGCGGACCCTCAGGAAGTCCCTGGAGTGGAGGAGTCTCCTGCCACAGGGAACGAGGGGGAAACAGGGCCGGCAACAGCCAGCAGCATTCAGTCAGTGTAGTTAACACGTGTGTATTAATTGAGGGAAATCAGAAGCACAGCGCAAAAGGGCAGGGGAGGCCCTATGTTGCCATGTCGATCCGGGCACGTTCAGTCCAAATCCTCTCGCCCACTGGTGGCCGCCGGCAGCTGTGGGGCCAAAAGCATGAGGGGAGGCCCCACAAGGCTGCTTCCTGCTTAAGGTCAGCCCCGCAGAGCCCGGGTCTCATGGCGACCAGGAAGGCTCTGTTCTCTGATCTGCAGGGCAAGAGCAAAGGGCAGAGTGATGACAAGCAGGAAGGATCAGCGAGACACAGGGAGGGGACAAAAACTCTGAGCAGTCTCCTCCCAGCGAGAGTCTGCCGTCCAGACCCCCCCACCTGCGGAGGGGTTACGTCCCCACAGCCCACCCTCAGCGGCAAGTGCAGGTAATATGCTCAACCTACGAACATCGTGGCTCAGCCTGGCCCACCTCACACGTGCTCCCAACGCTTAGGTCCGCCTACGCTGGGCAAAGCCTCCTAACATGGAGCCTGTTCTGGAACCGAGTGCTGGCTATCCTGTGTAACGTCCTGGACGCAGTACCGAAGTGACAGGCGGAGTGGCTGTCAGCAGGGGAGGTCGCCCTTGTGATGGCTGGGCCGAAGGAGCTGCCGGTGTCACCCAGCGTCACACACAAGACAGGACCCACACCGCTCATCGCCAGCGGGAGACGACATCCAAACTCAAAACTCAAAGTATCGTTTCTACCGAGTGCATGTCACTTTCACACCACTGTTAGGTCAAAAATCGGAAGTGGAGCCAGTACAGGGCAAGGACTTACTTGATGGCCCAGGGACTGTCCTCAGGGCTTCCTGAGCTTGCCAAGGGCATAGGCACCACCCTGCCAAGGCGTGGGCTTCTCGGCCAGAGTGGAGAGGCCGCAGGGCGGCAGAGGAGACGTGGTGCCAGGACCCCACTCCCAGCTTCTAAAGGGTAGGCCCGGCTGGGGGCCAGGGTGCGTGGTTCAAGAGCTCCCCGAAGCGGCCGTCAGCAGCATTAGGGGCCACAAGTGAACAGGCCGCTGTGGCCCCCTCGTGCGTCCTGCCAGCCGGTGGGTGCTGAGCCCGCACCTGGGCTCCGGAATCGACGCGCCACTCTTGCTAATGTGACGGACTGACTGCCGAGGGTGGGCGCTGTCGGCGCACAGCCCGCAGCTGGAGGCCTCGCCACCGGGCCAGGAGAGCGGAGGCTTCTAGTAAAGTGTGTCCCTCCAGACTCACGGGGACAGTTAAGTACCTGCGTGTTTAGAAGCTGCTTATTCAGAAGAGAAGCCTGATGGAGACCCGGATCCTGGCTTCCCTCCAGCCATCGCCTGCTCTCACACACTCTGAGGGGAGCGCGGTCTCTGGCCGACAGGAACACGACCGGAGGCAGCGTGCTGGGAAAGGTGACGTGCGGCTGTCGGGAGACTGGAGTTCAGTCCTGGATTCATCACTAATTATCTGTGTGACCTTGGCCGCATTGCTTTCCCCGCTGGCCCCAGGAAAGGAACTCAGGCTGGGATCCCTGGCATCCCGAGGTCGGGTTTTCAGTGGCGGCTGCTGTGGGGCCTGACTGCACGCGCCGAGGGTCCCCCTGAGCTGAGCTCCACCCTCAGGCCAACCCGTGGGGACACTGAAGCCCTTTGGTCTCTTAAAAAGGACGAGCCCATCCGCCCTCTCCTGGAACGCACCCGCCGTCTCCCTGCGTGCTCCTCAACTTCTGGGCCGGTCACACAGGGCTCAGGGAGCCCAGCTCAGATTCAGGGACTGTCTGCACGGCACTGTTCTCAGTGCTGGCAGCCTCTTCCCATCGTGACGACCTTCAAGAGACTGCAGTGCAAACCCAGCTTCTGTGACTTGGTTGTACACACGCTGCAACCCAAAGAATAAAAACGCACTAGTCCCTGGATGCGTCTTAATGCTCTGCACAGAGAGCAGCCCAGGATGCCGGGGTCCCCGCTCAGAATGCTGCCAAAGACAGACCCACCCGGAAGGAGAGGGGCACCGGCAGAGGCCCGGCACGAGAGCATTCCCTGTGGGTCCAAGGACTCAAAGATGTGAACATCGTGCGTATTAAATGTTTAACGAGGCAGGCGTCCCTGCTGGCCACACCGCTCCAAGGAAGGGCACGGTCTTTAGAAGAATATTTAAAACAGTCCCAGAAGGACTTGGTCCACGAAACAAGCAGCCATCATCATTTCAAAATGGGGATGCTGTGGAGTCAGTCCTGAAAGTGCTGGGGGCAGACAGGGACGAGCTCCTAAAGCCGGGACAAAAGTCCAGCAGAGGCGGAAGCAGGTGGTTCCACGCAATTATGTGCCCGAGCCGGCAATCCGCACCCTGGATTTGTGTGCTGCGGGGTCGTCGGGCCCAGAGGCCTAGGAGGAGGCATCGCAGCCGGGGGCCGGGGATTGCTCAGCCGGGGTCAGCACTTCCCTCTCCGCTGTGAAGGGGCATCTGCACACGCTCTCAAGGGTTTCTTCCCGTCCCCGGGGCCTGGCAGCGATGCCCGGGCGGGGGGGGAGGGGTTGCCTGCGTGGGAACCTGACAGGTCACCACGGACGTGGCTGCTCCGTCTTGCTTGACAAGTGGCCACAGTCTCGAGACCCGCTCTGTCCAGCGGGACAAGGCCTCGCCTGTCAGGTGCAGGCCGCCGCCTGGGGCACGGGCCAGCGCTTCCACAGGGAGGGTGTCTGCGGCTTCTGCCCCGTCCCTTTACGCTGCGGCCAGGATGCCACCGACATCCTGAAGGGAAGGCCCTCGGCCCCCACCCCCGGGTGCTGACTGGCTGCGGACGGGCTCTGGAGGCTACTGACACCACCACACGCATGCGCACACACCCACGCACCCACATACAGCACCCCCCCCCCCCACACCACATACACACACACCCTGGGGGGCGCCGAGGGTCCAGATGACCTGGAGGTCCCGGGCACGTCTCCCTCAGCCTCACTACGCACTCGGTCACCGCCGGCCACTCCACTAACTCCTCCTCCCAAACCCGCTTTCCTGGCCCCCCTGTCCCTTTGCGCTAACCCCCAGCCACCCCCGTGGACACCCCAGCCCCGTGCTGGCCTGACCTGTGGCCGGGAGCCCCGCCAGGCCCCGGGCTGGGCTCCCCCCGGGGAGGAGGCCACACCGGCCTCGTGGGTCCTCCCTGGGCCTCGCTCAGGGCACCTAGGGAGCGGAGAGCGCTCAAAAAGGCGGCTCTGAACCGGCGCTGCTCACCCGGCGGGACCCCAAGTGAACGACAGACATCGTAGACCAGGGTCCAGCGACTGCTTTTTGGCCAGTGGCATTTAGGGAGAGGGAAAGGTGGGCTGGGGGTGGGAAAGGCGGGGTCAAGGGGCGCTGCTGGGGGGAGGGCCTGGGCCAACGGAGGGGCCCTGGGTGCCACGAGGGAACGCCCCAGAGTCCCGAGCAGCCTCACGCTTCTGCCAAAGGCCCCGTGCAGGGCCGCGAGGAGCTGCTCGCAGAAGGTCCCTGACATTTCCCGGGATTAGGGAATTAAAGCTCTTCATTTAGACGAAGGGGAAACAGCTCTCTGCTCTCCAGATGGTAAAATGCCAGCTTCCGTTGCCGCCTGCCGCAGAGTGTGAGCCCAAGGACACCTGAACTGCTCTGGACCCGCTTGGTGCGATGCTATTTTCTGCAGGAACAGCCTCGCAGTCGGAGAAACACATCCAAAGACATCTGGGCTCCCAGGAAGACCCAGACAATGCCACCTACTTCCCTTCCAAACCGAGGCGACCGCAGGGAAAAGAACGGAGTGGGCAGAGCAGGGAGGGAGCCCCGCCGCGGGGGGAGATGGGTGTCCGGGCGGAACACGCTGCCCTCGGGACCTTCAGGGCATCATGGGAGGTGCCACTGGGCCCCTCGGGACCCAGGAGGCCCTTCCAGGTCCCGGGCCGTGACCCTCCGCCAGCGCGCCGGGGCCGCCCGGGAGGCACTGCTGGCGGCTCTAACTGCAGGGACGGCTCACTTCTCCCGAGCGGGGACATCGCAGGCCCGCACGGACTGAAGACGGTTGTCGCTCTGGCGGGAGTGGTGGGGCTGTCGCGGCAGCTGGTCTCTGGATTACCTAAGAACGTGGACGTCAAGCAGGCCGTAGCCTCTACACGGCCACGGATTCCGAGTTCCATGGCCCTTCCCCTGACAGCGAGGGGGACAGCAGACGTCACTCACAGCACTTCCTCTGGGCAACCCCAGTGCCAAGCACTTCGTAAGCCTTATCCTCACACGAGCCCTCACAACACGCACCCCACGAAGTAGGTTCTATTATTTCTCCTTTTTTTTTATAAATTTCTTTAATGTTTTTATTATTACGATAGAAAGCATGAGTGGGGGAGGTGCAGAGAGAGGGAGACACAGAATGCGAAGCAGGCTCCAGGCTCCGAGCTGTGAGCACAGAGCCTGATGTGGGGCTTGAACCCACAAACCGTGAGATCATGACCTGAGCCGAAGTCAGCTGCTTTACCAACTGAGCCACCCGGGCGCCCCAAATCTGTTTGTTTTTTATTAAAAAAATTTTTTTTAATGTTTATTATTGATGGAGCAAGGGAGGGAGGGAGGGAGAGAGAGAGAGAATGACCTAGGCGGGGAAGGGGCAGAGAGAGGGAGACACAGAATGCGAACAGGCTCCAGGCTCTGAGCTGTCAGCACAGAGCCTGACGCGGGGCTTGAACCCACAAACTGTGAGACCATGACCTGAGTTGAAGTCGGCCACTTAACCAACTGAGCCACCTGGGCGCCCGTATCATCTCCCCTGAAGCATGGCAGGAGGCTGACGCCCAGCTGGCGAGCCCGGGCATGGCAGAGCCAGACGCACACCCAGGCCCGGCTGACCCCAGAGCCTGAGTCTCTCTACTGTGGCCACGGTGGAGAGGCCGCGAAGAGGCGACAGCACAGACCAGAGAAGACATGAGGAGTGGTGGGCAAGGCGGAGGCTGGCGGGGGAGGGGAGGAGAGGGGTCCTGGCCAAGAGGCACTTGAGGGAAGTCGGATAAGCCCCGGACTGGGGGTTCCCTTGCACCTCACCTCTGTGGACTCGACCTCACACCACTGCGTGAGGCAGGTACTCGTATGATCTCCATCTCCCACACGGGGAAACTGAGGCAGTCAGGCCGCAGAGGGAGCAGCGGTCGCCTGGGGCCCGCGCACACGCCAGAACGGCTCTCAGCCACTGCCCGTCTCCGGAAATGCGACCCAGTGGAGAAGGCCGACTGGGGCCCACGTGTGGGGGCGAGGCAGCCGCCGCTTGTGGGGACGGGCCTGGGGATGCTGGGCGGCCAGGCTTCCCGGAAGCGCCTGTGGACCCCGGCCCGGAGCGCGCCCTCCCGCAGCACCCCGGCCCCGGGCACGAGCGAGGGCACTGTCGCCATCACTCAGCGGTGGTGGAGGGCGCCTTGCGGACGACAGTACCTCGAGGGGAAAATGAATGATCAAATCTGTCCTGAGAAGACTCGCACGGGCCCCTTCCGAGAAAAGGTGGCGGTAAACGGCCCTCGGGCAGCAGGCGAACAGTAACGCTCTGTCCCTGCCACTCTCTGCGCCAGGGCCCCTCGGGCTGGCTCGCCACAACGTCCTCGCCCATTCTCCTCTTGCTTATCCGACCCGCTCAGCACAGCCCTGCTGTCGGCCGAGGAGAGGCCGCCCTCCGGGATGGCCCTGGCCCTGCCCGCCACCTCTCCCTCCCAGAAGCGTGTCTGTCGATGGCCCGGCGGCCGGCTCCTGCAGGCCTTCCTCCTGCACCGCGCCTGGTCTGGGGGCCGCCCACTGGACCTGGCGCCGCGGAGAGTGGCTCCCTCGTTTTGTGTTTCTGGGAGCTCCGGGGCACAGGAGGCAGCCGCGGATGCACAGACGTGGTCTGTGAGATCGTACGCTCTCCTCCTTGAGAAAAGCCAATCGGCCTTTACGAGAAGAGGGCGCGGTCAGAGTGAGGGCACCCCGAAAAGGCAGAGGCCGCCTCCCCTCTGTGGAAGCTGCAGGCTCCTTCTAAGACGTCTCTGCCGACGGCCTCACCTACGCAGGGCCCCGAGCGAGGGAAAGGCCGGCTTTGTGGCGCCAGGGCTTTGAACTCCGGCCACGGCCACGGCCACAGCCACTCCCAGATCCTGTGGCATTTCAGGAGGGCTTTGTGGAGGGGACGTAAACGAGCCGGTGGGAAGGAAGTTTAGATATTACAGAGAAGGAGGCTGCAAATAACTGAATGTTCGCTGTGCCTCTTTGGTGATGCGCGAGGTCCTGACAGGCACTGCACTCAAGCCGCACACGCCACAAGGCCTCTGTCCCCCGGGAGCGATCCTTTTCCGGGCAGCTCCCTTCCCCGGGACTGGGGATTAGCGACAAGTCAGGTCTGTCACGGACTACTTGGGGAGGTCGACGCACCCCCTGAAGGCCCCCGATGACCCACTCTCTTGCCCCGAGAAGCACTGGGTGGGGGTGGCCGCTGGGAGACACGCCCGACAAAGTCTGCCCCGTCAGAGGCTGCTCTCGGTCTCAAGGTGTGAGCGAGCGAGAGAACGTGGGAGCGAGGAAGCAGGGGCAGCCGGGCCGGAACGTTGCCACCACTGGACGGCCCGCCCCTAGGTGCGGCGACAGCGCAGCTGGAGAGGGCCACGCCTCCCTTGGAAGCCTCCGGAACGAGGACTGTGGACTCCAAGCTGGACATGCGCGGGCTACAACTCCTATGCTTCCCTCCGAGTGGGAACGCCGCAGAGGCTGCGCCAGTCCCTGTGCTGCGGTCCCTCACGTCCCCACCTGCCGTCGCGGCTGCTCACCCCCCCCCCCGCCCCCCGCCAGGACTTGACGCAGCGAGCAGCCGCAGATTTGCTCGCGATCTTCCTAAGTTCCTGGATGAAAACGCACACGGTTTTGAGACGGGGAGGTTAAAGATCAAAACGGTGGCTGCCCCTGCGGAGTTTGAACGTCGGGAAAATAGGAGCCCGCGTGAGCCCTCCTGCTCTTTGTGCTTCTGCCCTTTCAGGCGGCCCCCCCGGTTTCTAAGTCCCATTCTCTGAGTCTGCCCTGCTGGACGCGTGGTGGCTATAAAAAGCGTCCTCACCCCGGGACGGAGTGCACAGGGCCTCCGGGGCACCGCGGCAAATGCCGGGGCCTGTCGGCAGCCGTGGCCCCACAGCACGCCGTCCCCAGCCCTCCCCGCTTCCCGCAGCCGCGTAAGGGGTCTAATGAGCAAGAGGGAAGGGGCTTGCTGACAGTCCCCGCTGCAGACAAAAGGCAGGCCGCATTCAGTTTCACGCGGGGGGACCTGCGACGGGACCTCGCGTGCCTGTCTTCAGCCCGTGGAGCCCCGCACGCACGGCCTGAGGAGGCTTTGACAGGTGTGCGCGTCCATTCTCTTAGCTCCTGACATTATCTTCCCGGAATAAAGAGGCGAGCGTGAGCTCGGTGCAGCCGTCCCCCTCCCACCCTCTTGCTTTGTCACACGGAGGGCCAGGACCCGGGAGGGGTCCCATCTTCCCGGCAGGCCTTTCTCCGCGGCCGCCGTGGCTGCTTGTGGGCAGGGAAATACACAACCCCCGGCACCTGCATGCACACAGCCGTGGCCCCTGTCACTATGGTGAGGACACTGAGGAGCTGCTTTCTGCCTGGGACAGCCCGTCTTACTGATGACCGAGGACCCTCCTCAACTGTGTCACTGGCATCTGAAAATGCACTCTGCTCCTGATTTGGGACCGGCCCTCCCTGCACGGGTGCAACAGGCTGATGCCGGGCAGGAGGGAACGCTGGCCACGGCGCTGTCCGTCTCCTTCTGGGGACTGCCATCAGCAGCACCCATCAGGACATCCAGAGTTAAGTGGGTGGACAAGAAGCAGATAGGATTCTGAGAAAAAGCGGAGACTAAAAAGCAGAGTTTAGAAACGCTGCTGCCTAATGCTTCTCTGTTGGCTTTCTGAGTCTGAAATGCCGAACCCCCTCTCACAGATTGCACCAGGTCCTCAGAACCTGGAACAAAGTGGTCCCAGCTTTGCTCTATTGTGTGGTCTGTCCTCTGTCCACCCGTGCGACCTGAGATCCGCACAGAAAAATAAGCACTGCACCGTCCTGCCCCTTCGCGAGGCCACGTGACGTGTCCTCCATCCTCCCCACCGCGCCTTCCTTGAGCACATGACTTCGCAAGCAAAGTCCCCAACCCTCTCCACGTGACGGTGATTAGTTGAAAGCTTCGCTGATAAAAGATTAAGCTTAATTCTGTGCCATGTTATTTTCCAGGATCTTCCTTACGTGGACGCCAAACAGACAATGTTTCCGTCGGGAAGACAGAGGACTCTGTAAGCCAACTCTCCCCTGTCCCTGGAACAGGAAAGGACTCTTCACTAGCTGGAATCAGAGAGCACCACCTCCGATCCCAGATTACAGTTGGTTAACTGAGCGCAGGGCGGTATCAGAGGTCAAAACCACTCAGATAAAAACAGCTGAAGGTAAGGACGACAGTGCAACCTCAGACAGGGCTCTGCCCCACGGGGCCGTCCAGCCGCTGAGGTGACCCCGTCCTGAAGGGGGCATCCGCTCTTCCTGCTTCAGACGCCTTCCCTCCACTCTCTCCGCCAGGCTAATACCAAATTTTAAACGCTGCTTCAGTGGTGTGTGTGTGTAGTCTTTAGACAAATACAAAGAGTGCTTGGCAGGTTATTTTTAGGGAATAAAAATACAGCACTGTCTCTCCACATCTGTGCTTCACCAAATCTGTGCTTCACACATTTTACAACTTCCTAATGAACTTTCTGCTAGCATTCAAAAATACCTAATACCACACAGAATGTTAAAAAATATATATGTGCAAAGGCAAGCACGTGCAAGCCCGTCCGCCATGCGGGGCATCTGAACGGACATTGGGCCACTGTCAAAAGACCAGGTGACGGCGTGCCCTGCTCGAGGCTCCCACGGTCAAGCAGCCTAAGCACACAAAGCCGCTGTAATGCTCCTCGCTGTTAAAGCGACACGCGATGCGAGACAATGGCCGCTGTTCCTTCTCTTCAGAACGCTTTCCCGCAGCTGCGGGCGGTGGGGGGGGGGGGACAACACGCCGGATGCAGCCGGCGCGGGTGAAGGCGGCACCGAAGGCTGAGACCGTACGAGGCGGAACAATCAGGAGCCTCAGGTGTGGTCACTTAGAGAAGGACGCGCAGATTCACGCGCTGCTGCCTGCATCAAAGCCTGCCTGGACCACACACCTGTGACCACGCACATCTGCCCGCAGGCTCCGGCCGCCGTCGGCGGCTCTTCTCCATTATCTCCCGGCTCAGCTGCGTAAAGGAGTATTCGAAGAGTCAAGCCCACGATTTTCTTCTTAAAATAAACTTAACTTTGGACTAGCAAAGTTGTAAAGATGGTGCACACAGCTCCCATGTACCCCTCGCTGTTTCCCCTGTTAATTTCCTTCACGACTAGGTAACTTTGGCACAACTAAGAAACTAGCATTGGTTACTTATTACTGATTCAGCTCATCTTCTCATTAATACCCTCTTTCTGTTTCAGGATCCAACCCAGCATAGCATGTTGCATTTGATAAGACCGTGAAACCTCAGGGGCGCCTGGGGGGCTCAGTCGGTGAAGCGTCCGACTTCAGCTCAGGTCACGATCTCATGGTTCATGAGTTCGAACCCCATGTTGGGCTCTGTGCTGACAGCTCAGAGCCTGGAGCCTGCTTTGGATTCTGTGTCTCCCTCTCGCTCTCTGCCCCTCCCCTGCTCGTACTCTGTCTATCTCTCTAAAAATAAACAAACATTAAAAAAAAGATCTTGAAACCTTAAGGCTCCTTAAATGCGTGCTGTTTCCTCTCAGGCCCCTCTCCTAGCCCCCGGCACCTGTCCTCTCTTAGCCTTTCACGGAGGAGGGTCAGAGGAGGGTCGGGGAACAATGTGATGTATTCAACACCATTAGAGGGCTGGTCCGTTATGCTGGTTTGATGCAAAAGCCTTAAGCTCATAGCTTAATGGGGACAGGGTTTCCTTTTGGGGGGATGAAAAGGTCATGGAACGAGAGAGAGAGGGGGTTCCACAACACCACAAAGGTTCTACAAGTCACAGAACTGTGTTAATTTTATGTCGTGTGAATTTCACCTCAATTACCAAAAAAAAAGCTCTACGCTCTCTAAGCTACCTGGCTGGCATCCCTTGGACGCACTGTGACTCAAGTGGAAATGATGTGGGCTCAGCTTTCAAAATCATGTCCCTGCAATGGAATGGAGAATAAAACGCAGATTCCGCAGCAGGACCTAGAGGCGCCTCCTGAGCCCTGCCTGCTGCAGGATCCCATCACACGGGCCTCCGACGGTTCTCAGAATGTGCTCCTCAACACCAGGGGCGGGGATGCGGCCTGTGAGGGTCCCCCGCGGCTCTCCCACCCACGCCCGGCGCTTCCCATGAGGTCCTGTCCTAGTCGGCTTTTGCCCCATCAGGACCCCCTGGGACCACCCTGAGAGAGGCCCCTCCTGGTCTGGGTTTCGGCCCCCCATTCACAACCTGGGTCCATCTTCCTTCTCTGTCTCGTTTTCCCTTGTATTCCTAGCACCTCGCAGGGCGGGGCCTGGCACATGGCAGGGGCTCGGTCAGTAACTTGTGGAGCTGGACGAGGCAGTGAAGGAAATGACAAGAAGCTCCACTGTGTGCGCTGCTGGGTGAAAGCAGAGACGAGGGGCGGCTGCGGGCAGGGAAAGCAGAGCCCCGCGGGGGAACCGGCTGGGGTGCTGCGGGGGTGCAGGGAGCCCTCGTAAGCCCCGGGTGCTGGGCTGCTCCGGGGAAGGGCCCCTTCCACCATCAGAAGCTGGGAAAGGATCTTTGTAGTCACATTTCCTTTCTTCCTATATTTCCCAAGTAGCATTTCATGGGGAAGCCCGACGTCGGGAAAAGCAGCTACCAGCGTGTTATGTGGGGGGTAGGGTGGGGTGCGGACGGGGCTGGCCTGCCTCTCTCAGCCCGTGGTAGGCACCTGCATAGACCACAGGGCTCTGAGGAACGGAGCTTAAAAACTGGGTTAGCTTGGAACTCAAAAGCCTCTGTGGTTTTTTTTGTTTTGTTTTGTTTTGAAGGTATGATTTCTCTTCAGCAAAACTCACCCTTCGCAGGTGTGGGACAACAGGAAAAAAAACACATATATATGTGTTTTTTTGTTTTTGTTTTTTATTTCTCCACCCCAGTTCCTGGCACAGAGCTCCTGAAACCCTGAGTGACAGCGTGCTAGGGGCACCTCTTGTTCTAACGAGGGGACCTTGGGTGGGTGCCTGCATGGGGGCTGGCACCGGAAAGACCACGCCATGACTGCAGTAATCAGAGGCTTAGAACTTTCTGTCCCGTCCCCCATCCTCCAGAGAAAGGGGGTGGGCTGGAGACAGAGTGAATGCCGGGCTATGTGTGAGGGAGCCTCCATGAAATCCCAGCAGCACAGGGGCACCCGGTGGGCTCAGTCGGTGGAGCCCGTGACACTTGGTCTCAGAGTTGCGAGTTCAAGCCCCACGCTGGGTGTAGAGATTTCTTAGAAATGAAATCTTAAAATCCTGGTAGCACAGGGTTCGGGGCGCTTCCGGACTGGCTAAGACAACCCCAGAAAGTTGATGCACCCTGACTCCACGGGGACAGAAGCGTCTGTGCGCGAGGCCCTCCCAGACCTTGCCCTGTGTGTCTCTTCACCTGGCTGTTTGCTGTACCCTTTCTCATGCCCTTTAATAAACTGGGAGGAGTGAGTATGCATGTCCTGCTGCTCTGGCGAATTCCCAGACGCGAGGACGGGGGCTCGGGAACCTCCTGGCTACGGCCGGTAGCGCAGAAGCACAGGTGTTACCCCGAACCTGTCGCTGGGGCTCCGTCCGTGGTCCGCGGTGCCAGCCTGAGCTCAGTTGGGGTCGGGGACCTGCCCATTATGGTGGGGCAAACCCCCCCACGCTTGGTGACCAGGAGATAAGGGAAGGGTTTCATGTGCACAGTAAAGGTGACTCACTGGAGACACACGCAGGAGGGAAGGATCAGGGGTTCCCTGGGACAGGAAGGAGAACACAGACTTACTCTCGGTGGGGATGCAGTTCCAGGAGGTTGGACACATAATGGTGTGGGATCACCACCACAGTTAGGATCCGGGAATGTTTCCATCACCCTAACACACTCCCTCTTGCCCCTCTGGGGACAATCTCCTGCCCTTACTCCTAGTTCCTGGAAGCCACTGATCTGACTTCTGTCCCTAAGGTTTTCTCTTTTCCAGACTGTCACGTAAGTGGAATCATGTCATGAGAAACCTTTGTGTCTGGCTTTTCTCATTAAAACAAAAACAAAAACAAAAAAACACCAAAAAACCAAATCCTCCAACTTAAGAGCAATGTTAAAGCATTCACATTTCCCTTACTGCCTCAGGAGTAAGAAGCAAAAAATAAAGCTTACCTTCTGGAAAACTTGATAGTTGGATTTGGACCATATATCAAGCTGGGGGAAAAGAGAGAAAAACATCATCAGCATCGATTTTAGAACTCTGGACTTCAAGAGATGACGCTCTAACTCCTGCCACACCTGTCAGCTTGAGGTAATAAACGTCATTACGGAATAACAGAACCTTGGCACTGCACGTGTATCTCAAATATCCTGCTTGAATTTCTTCTTTCTCAGCCTGTCAGTGATTCAAGGAAACTCGCGAAGGGACAGAGAAGTCTGCTGGAACCACGTGAGCTGAGCCCCGCTGGCTTGCTCTTCTAACCTGGACTCCGACCATGGTTTTCTTGAGTGCCAACGTCAATCCTGCCTCAGGATCTTTACACTTGCTGTGCCCTTTGCCCGAAATCCTCACACGGCTCCTCCTAGCTTTCTGTAGCTCAAATGTCACCTTATGAGAGAGTCATATTCCAGTTACCATGTCTAAGATATTATTTTCATATCTGTTCTCTTGATTCTCTTTTCAAAAATTTCAAATTTTCATTGTGCTTAAAACCATCGTCTAGATCTTTTTTAAAGTTTATTTTGAGAGCGAGCGCGAGTGAGCGAGCAGGGGAGGAGCAGAGAAAGAGAGAGAGAGAGAGAGAGAGAGAGAGAGAGAGAGAGAGAGAGAGAGAGAGAATCCCAGGCAGAGTCCAATGTGGGGCTCGATCCAATGAACTGTGGGGTCATGACTTGACCGAAATCAAGAGCTGGACGCTCAACCAACTGAGCCACCCAGGCGCCTCCAGCCTGGAACTTTCTTTTGCTTACATTGCCCTGGCCTGGGACCTGGCATGTCAGACATCAGCAGGTCTCTGCCGCGTGGAGGAAGGCGGCAGGCACCGCACTGGGGCCCCCCACCCGCACCCTCACGTAACCCCGGGGACAAGCCAGTGTGGCTGGGCCACCAGCAACCTCACTTTCCAGAAGAGGAGGTGGTGGTCTGGAGCCAGCTGCTTGCAGGGGGCAATGTTGAGGGGCTTCTTAGAGCCGCTCTCCCCTGGGTACTCAGACCTGGCTGGCATCAGAAGCTGCTGGGGGTATTTTTTTTTTCTTTCGATGTACAGACTCCTGGTTCCTCCCCTGGAGGGTCTGAACAAGTAGTTTTGCAGTGGCCCTGAGAACCTGTCCATCTGTTTGTGTGTTTTAGCTCTGCTCCCCAGACGGTGACAGAACTGTGTGGCTGGTCGATCCGGCACACCTCGGCTTCGCAATGAGGCGGCCAGAGACCCCGGCTGGGCTCGGTGCCACCGGGCCAGTCCTCCTCCAGCTCCACCTGGTCTTGTACAGGGCACTTCAGTGACTTTATTCTGATCAAAAGAATTTTGGTTTTACAGTTTTGGAACAGTAAGTCAAGTCAATGCATTCTCATTGCATCTTGAGTTTAGACCAATTAAGTACGCCCAACATACGACGCCCTGATGCAGCGCTGGGCGATGCAGCTCGAAGACGGTGCGGGTTACTGTCAGCACGTCCCCCGGGTACTATAAAGCCACTCTGATGTAGGAGTTCAAGGGCTGAACAAATTGAAACAGCTGGTCAATGGGCCTCTTGGAACCTGCCTCTGGGGTTGGCCGGTGGCCTGAGGTGGTCAAGGTGGAAGCCTGAGAGTGGCTGCCTGGCCTGTAGGCTGCGTTGCTGATTTCGGAGCCCGGGGAACATGAGAAGCAGTCAGGCGGGAAGAGCCCTCGCAGAAGACGCAGTGGAGTGAGGTTTCTGTTCTGAGGAAAACACCCACACCTGCTTTTCTGAAGACGGTCCTTGGAAATCGCAAGGAGCTCTGGGAGCAGACACACATTCGGTTCTCCCTGGCTTCTTCCTGCTCAGAAGCGGCTTCGTGCCAACTTCCCAGTGTCGGAGAGCTTTCGGGCCGCGGAGGAGGCCCCTCCGGACCCTGTGGGCTCCTGCTGGAGACACAGGCCTCGCTGGTCCAGGCCCAGGAAAGGGGCGGGAAGAACCCTCCTGAAGGTTCACTCGAACCTGGCCCACGTCTCGCTGTTCCCTCTGGTGTCCCCTTCTCCTTTCTGGTTCCCACAGACGCCCCTGACTGACCCTGTTCCTTCCACTCTGGCCCAACTGCTCTCCAGAAAGGGGGTATCAAGGTCCAGTCGCGGTCCTCTGCCCCTCACTCCACTTAAACCACTTGATTTTGAAAAGAAAAAGAAATCTTC
This sequence comes from Suricata suricatta, assembly GCF_006229205.1. Lineage (NCBI taxonomy): Eukaryota > Metazoa > Chordata > Mammalia > Carnivora > Herpestidae > Suricata > Suricata suricatta. The sequence goes on along the minus strand of NC_043712.1, from coordinate 4,121,504 downwards.
AGGCATTAGAATTTTAATCTGGCAGGTCAGCAGTCTGTCGGCGGAGGAGCCTCGGAAGGGAGCGTCAGGAGCAGCCTGTGCAGTGGACCCCCACGCCGTCACTCCCTCAGCTCTGCGGAAGAAAGCCGCCGGCCAGCCCGTCCCGTGGGAGAAGTCGGGTTCCCGCCGGGTTCTCGGTGCCACAGTGACACCCAGGGCTTTAAGATGCTGCACTTAAATATTATTCAGAGGGCAGAATGAATAAGAACGATTTTTTTTGTATCTCTTAGCTCTACCAAATCACTACCAAGATGCCATGAAGATGCCAGAGATTCTAAATCCACATTTTAGGGAGGGGAGCATCGATGTCTCTGCTTGGAACGGACACCGGGCTCCTTCCACGGGAAGCCCACGGATGCTTCTTCCGAGGTTCTCCAGGGCTTATCCCTCCTGCCTGTCTGTTCCCGGCAGACACAGGCAGACGGAGACACAGACACGGGGCCACGGAAAGAGAGAAGAGGAAGCAGCTGCATCTAGACCAGAAAGGTCTAGTTTTTATTTAAAAGAGAAAATTATTAAAACAACAACAAAACTCTTCAGGCTCTGCAGAATGTTTAAATGGAGAAATCATCAGGGAAAAATCTGCACAAGTTTAATTAAGAGACGGACTCTCAGCCTAATTGTGGCCTCTCAGGGCGCACCGCGCTCATTCAAAGTGTGTGCTGCTCTTTTCGGAAGGCGGTTTAAATATATTATTCAGGACCCTAGGGAAGAGCTCCAACCATCTGGGACCGAAGGATGTCAGACAATACAGCCTAGGCACCAGGTGCGCACGGGAGAGAAAGGGACCCGATGACAATGGTTCCCCTGGTGCTGTGAAGGCGCAGCAGGCAGTTTTCTGCCAGATTTATGCCGAAGAAAGCCATTTACGTGAGTATTCTGGAGTCGGGGCCCTGCCTTTCATCGGGGCGAGGAAGAGTTCAGACACTCATTTCAGGGAAGCAGGATGAGCCAAGTGAATGCTTATTAGCTTCAGTTTATTTGCCGCAAAGGCGGGCATAGCTACCAATTTTTTACAGGCTGTGATATTCAGAAAGGAGCATTCTGGGGAGGCTGGAAACTTTCAGCCTGATGGACGGCAAATTATTCTGAACTACGACCTCAGGGAAAGTAAAGCCCCTCAGTATTCTGGGGAAGCATCAGAAAGATCTTAAAATGGAAAAGCCAACCTTACGGTAATTGGTGGCTGAATCTGCAGCCCCAGGGCGGCCTCGGGGCCTCTGGGGGCTGCCACGAGGGGTCGAGGGGCAGGAGTGTGCTCTGTTCTTGGAAGCAAACCCCACAGACGACCAACTGCTCTAGCACAGACACATCTGCTCTCAGGTTCAACATCAAGATGTCAGAGGGCCACTCGACTACTATGAATGGTGACGATCAGCTGACTTACTGAGCAGAAAACCCGCAACGCCCCACATCGGAAGGCGAGGGGCCAGCGGCTGACACTGAGCCCGCCATCGGCATCTCTCGCACACCCGCGCACGACTATGCGGCTGGTCCGCATGATGCCTGCGCTGCCTCTCTGAATGCTTCCAGAGATCCGGACGAGGATGATAAAACCACTCCCAACCCACAGAGGAGGAAACTGAGGCGCAGAGAAGTTCAGTAACCTGTCTGGCATCACACAATGAGTATGTGGTAGAAAATTCAAAACCAGGCCTTTCCTAGAGGCCCAGCCCTCTACCTGGAGGACTGCCTTCCGGCTAGAAACCGGAAGTGCCGACTGCCAGCACCCCTGAGCCGTCGTGGCTGTTGGGGGGCGGGGAGGGGGGCACACTCTTGCCAAGTTCAGTAGGACGAATCTGCTTCGAGGCCCGCTCAGGTGGCAATCATCGCTGCTGAGGTTCACCTGGCAGCAAGTGAAACCTTCCGGCCGCTCATCGGGAAGTTACCCACTCTTCATTTCAAAAACCAGTGCAAGGTACTGTAAATGATCTAAAATTGACAATTCCAAATAAAACGTATAAGCCTCATGAGGGTCTTCCAACTTTTACAGCAGCTTCACCTTGCAAGGTCACCAGGTGATGCGCCGGCAGGGGGCGGGGGGCCATAAACCAGCCACGGCCCTACGTTCCTCCTCGGCCGCCCCAGTTTTCCAGACCAGAAGCCTCTATGTGGTCACCTTCCTCTTCTTTTTTTTTTAATATTTTTTTTCACATTTATTTATTTTTGACAGATGGAGTGAGACAGAGTGTGAGCAAAGGGGGCGCAGAGAGAGAAGGAGACACAGAGTCCGAACAGGCTCCAGGCTCTGAGCCTGATGCGGGGCTTGAACCCATGAACTGTGAGATCATGACCTGACCTAACCAACTGAGCCACCCAGGCGCCCCTACGTGGTCACTTTCTTAATGCGCCCGCGCTGCCCTGGAGAAAACAGAGGTGGACAAGTCTTCCCAGAGAGAGTAGCGGTACAAGTCTGCTGTTCTTCAACTTTTCACTTCCCATCAGGACAGACATTTGTTACCCAAAACTGCTGAAAGCACAATTCCAGGGCACCCTCTGCATGAGAATGACACCGGATCCCCGTCCCCCCTTCCCCCACAAGTAACAAGAGGCCGTTTTTTCTGAAGGTCGTCTGAACAATTTCAAAGGCTATAACAAATCAAAATGTTCCCTGCATCTAATATCAAACGGGGCTGATGCCAACACTTATTAGAGAAATCAGATTCCAGCTTCCCAGCCCCCTCGACCCACACACGCACACACACACGCACACACACACATCCCACTTTGAAGTGGGAAGAATGCGGGGATCAGAGATTACCCTGGAGACAGCTCTGGCTGTCTTTGAAGGTTTCCTTTGATACCACTACTTCTCTTCCTCTCTTTCGCTAGGAGGCTAAAAGCTGCCTTTTTTATTGATATGGGGTAATTAATGAAGCTATAGCATTAACATAACCTAAATCCCCTAATAAGATAAATTCAACCGAAGACACTTATATTTTTCCAGTTAAGTCTGACGGGTATAAAATCAGGACAATGGCCAGGTATTCGACTTAAATCTGCCTTTTAACATGCTGAGTCATGGCTCTCTGCTCCGCCCGGTTACAGTGAATAGCGGGTTGGTGAGTTTCAAAAGCATTTTTGTATTTTATTATAGGAATCTGTCGACTGGAGCTTGGTATCAAAAATACGCATCCCAGGTAAAGACGCAGACTGACGAGGGCAGTGGGGGCCGGTGGGTGCGGCAAATGCAAAGTGACAGCCTTGCGGGGATTCTGATGGGAACAAACCTGCCAGGTCTGGAAACCGAGGGGGTGGGGGGTCGGGGGGTGGCGCTGGGCTGCTATTGTTAACAGGGACGATGAAAACTTCTTAGGATGTGCGCGGCCGCTTTGGGTCTGGGGGACACAGACAGGCTGCGGTCGCAGAAGCTCAGGCCCCCCAGCCCGAGCGCAAGGCCTCTCGGGGGCTGTGCTTTCCGAGGCGGCCGCAGATCCCCCCCTGGCAAGTGCCCGGGCCCCAGGTCAGCCAGCGCAGGCCTCCAGGTCCCGAAGAGCAAAACCGTACAGGCGATGGGTTCCTGCCGACCACACCCCCGGCTCCGAGCGACGGCTCTTCCCAGAGGTTACCGTCCGTTTGGGGTGTGCCAGACATTTCAGCACCTTAATTACACCACTGCTTACGTGTAGAGAAATATATATAAACGCACAGATACCAGCATCAGCGCTCAAAATAGAACGCTAATAATGCCTGCATGGTTTTGTAAAGTGCTCTGAAAAAAAAGGAAGGGGCTAATCAAATTGGCAGGACTCGATTCTGGGCAGAGCAGTCACCTGGGAGCGTCTCTGCCAAATGAGGTTAATGCGCCTTGAAAACCGCCAGCGACTCCGTCCTCTCAATCCTGCTCTTCCCAGCTGCAGGGTCCCTGCTGACCATTTGGGCCGAGCGCGCCGCTGTAACGCACAGCAAGAGGCCGCCGGTCTCGCATCTGTGACATGAATCTCAGCCGAACTCAGCTTCCCAGACACATGCTCCCTGTCTTCCCGAGGAGCAGGGAACCCACGCCAGCCTGCCATCAGGAGGACGCGGGCCGTGCGCGCATGGTGCCTGCATGGTGCGTGCACCTCCTTCATCTTCCAACTTCCGTATGACTTCCCTCCCTGCCGCCCCGGGGCCTCATCTCTGAGGTTCGGTTCCCCACTCTCCCGCCGCAGCTGCATGTCCCGACCGACGCAGGCTTCTCCGGTTCCCCAGGCATGAGGCATACCCCTGGGACAGAGTCACAGGATACAGTCCCGCCCCTGAGGTGCTCCTGGCAGACGGAGGGCTGAGACCTGGCGTGGTGTGACGGCGGGCAAGTCACGTCCCTTTCGAGGGCTCAGTCTCCTTATTTCGCAAAGGCGTCTGGTTTAGACAGAGCCTAGGGCTCTATCACTGCTGTAGGTCAGGTTTGCTCAGCGAGACACCTACAAGGTCAGCATATGCAACACGCTTAGTGTTCTTATTAACTGCAAGCTAGAAACGTAAACAGAGAACCAGGAGGTGCTAAGTCTAGTCCTGGACAAAGACTGTCCAGGATGCTACGGGCATGCTCCCGAGGGAGCAAGCCTGTGCTGCGCTCGGACCACGCCTGGGCCCGCCACCTCCAAGTCCGTGCTCACAGAGGAGGCCCCTGGGAAGACGGGGCCAGGAAGAGAACAGGGATGGCGGGAGGCCCCTGTGAAGGGCAGAGTGAGTGTGTCGGGTGGACAAGGGGGAGAAGGCACCCCAGCCGAGGGCAAAGAGAGGGCAGACGGTGACAGAGTCGTGGGAGCTAGGAATGGCACAAAAGGCTAGAAGACGAAGCGGGTGGAGGACGGCGGGCGAGGTCAGAAAGGAAGGCGGAGCCACATCACTCGGCCTTTCTGTGCATCGCTAAGCAGCTGGGACTTTATTCTGGAAGCTGGGGTTTTCAGAAGTGTTGTCTGTGCAATGCCAGTGTTACAATGTGCTGAGACTAAAGGAAGAAACAATGAGTTTAGGGTTCAAACGAGTTAGGAAAACATCACACGCTGCATACTCCTCTGGCGGGGAGATTCGTAAGACACTCAGCAAACCAAAGTTTCTAAGAATTTCCAGAGTCAAGAAACCTACTGAACCTTCTCTAACCCCGTGTTTCTCAGACATTTGGACCGCCGCCTGTTGTGCGTCCAACACCTATTAGGAGTCTACTTTCCTGCCTGCTTTGGGCATCGGGGGGCGGCTGTATTTGGGGAAGACCACTCTGGAAGCCAAGTGAAGACAGGCCGTGGGAGGCAGACAAGACTGGAGACGAGTGCACTCTCTCCATTGAGAAACAAGGAGGGCCTGGAAGGAGCAGGGATGGACAGGATGGGCCCGGCTTGGGAGAGCTTTAAGCGGGAGAATCACCAGAATCCACTTGATCTGGGGGGAGGGGAGGACAGTTCAAGAGGTCGGTGGTGGCACAATGAACCCGGATGAGGGTGGGAAACCGAGTTTCCAAAGGAAGGGATGAGCAGAGTTTGGGGCAGGCTGATGTGAGGTGCTCCTGGGGAGGAGAGGTCCCCCCTAGACACAGGGCAGGAGTGATCCTGGGCGGGGGTCACAGGACACCACGGTGTGGGGGCAGTCGGAAGCTCCTGATGAGGAGGAACCAGGGAGAAATCCCAGAGACACATTTGTGACCATTTTCTAAGTCCCTTGGTTCAGGTGCAGGGTAAGAAGGACAGTTACTTACTGAATCCTGACTAGGTGGCAAAGTGCTAAGTGCATTACGGACACTTCCAGAACAGGGTGATTAAACAAATATCGTGTTAAAGGGATCATGCAAAGCAGGTGAAACCTCACTCCTCAGAATCTAACGTTGGACAAGGCTTCCTTCATCTCCTGAGTTTGGAGCTCTTATTCGTGGTCGCTACCGTTGCTTAGCTTTCCCAGGGCACCTGTGAGACCCTGGACGGCACGGGCCGTGTTTCACCCCCGCTGCGACTATGGAGCTGTGACCTCGAACAAAGGGAAGAAGAGCCACATCTCTCAACGACCAGAACCCGCGACGCAGGGGCTCCTGGCCACGGTCCGCGCCACCCGGGGGCTGCTCCTGCGGGGGGCTCCTGGCCACGGTCCGCGCCACCCGGGGGCTGCTCCTGCGGGGGCTCCTGGCCACGGTCCGCGCCACCC